>NC_134709.1:51001691-51020335 GCF_043290135.1 Rhipicephalus microplus
GTTTTTGCAGGAAAAATTGAAGTCACTGGTGTACAATGATCCCTTTCGTACAAAAAATGCAGATGATGTAGTGCACTTCTTGAGTAGGAATACCAATGTGGGTTATGGATTCTCAGTTGACATAGAAGATTTGTTTTATTCTGTACCCCAGCATGAGCTTATGTCTTCTGTGCAAGCGTGCATTGAGGCCTATGGGGCTGTGCCTTTTCAGAATTTTGCCGGTGTTTCTTTGAGCAATTTCTTGAGCCTTTTAGAGTTTTATCTTAAGGTCACTTTTATCGTTTTTAATGACCAGCCATATTTGCAGCGTAATGGCATATGTATTGGTTCCTGTCTGGCGCCTCTGCTTGTAGATATTTTTTTTAGCAAATGTGGATTGCTCTTTAAGCATAGGTTTTAGCGCGAGAAAGATTGTAAAGGTTTTTAGGTACGTCGATGATTTTTTGGTTTTATTATCTATAGACTCCTCCTACCAGGACTCGGTGACTAAGATTTTAGGTGATTTTAGCAGAGAAGGACGAGGTCTGGTGTTTACTTTTGAGCTCCCACAGAATGGTGTTTTACAGTTTTTAGAATTAAGGCTCGAGTTTTGTGAACGTCATGTGTGTTGGTCCTATCATCCACGCGCAACTAAGGACTTGTTACCTTTTAAGTCGGCGCATTCGAAAATTGTGAAAAGAGGTATTGCGATGGGGGCCATGGAAGCGGCGCTTAGAAAATCATGCACTCACAAGATGCACGATAGTTTCGCAAATCAGATCAGCCGACTTTTGGCTGCGGGGTTCCCAAGGTCGCTTTTGATTGCAGTGGCGGAAACGCTCTTCCAGAAAAAGAAAACTGCCAAGCGGGCGGACGCCGTACAGGACAAAGCGAGGCCTGTGGTGGTCCCGTATATGCATGGGATATCCCATCAGCTCAAGAAAGTGGCAGGCAGACATGGGGTCGCTATGGCGCTGTCTGCCCCGAACAAGCTTTCCAAGCTGTGCTCCCGCACTTGCGGTATGAACAGAGGAGGTTGCAAAATCCGACACGGTGTGACTTATGTCCCGTGTGCCGTCGGCGTGGTTTATGCCATCCCGCTCTCGTGTGGCAAGTTCTACGTCGGAAAAACTGGAAGATGTATCAACGAGCGGCTCAGGGAACACGCTCAAAAAGTTAACAAGAACGAAGATAAAGGAGCCCATCTTGTGGCTCATATTAATTCTTGCTGCAATTGTGAGCCACGTTTTGAAGGGACGTCGATCCTTGGCAGGAGTAACAATGAACATGCGCTGCTGGCTTTGGAAGCCTATCATATCAGAAAAAGGGCTCAGCTTTGTATAAGCGACACGTCTCTGACGCTGCTCCCATCTGAGTTTCAGTTCATTTCATCACGTATGTAATACACGGTTTCATTTCTTTTGTCAACTCTGATTGTTCCTCTGAGTGTCTGTTATCTGTCGAGATGTGTGGCGCATGTGCGGTGAGGTTGCCCAGGAGGTATTTATGCATTGACATATCCCGAAATAAAGTCAGTTGTTAGTCAGCGCTGGTGTGTGTCGTCGCTTTCTTTGTGGATCGTTTTATGTTTGCGCTGTAAAAGTATATTCTATAGCTGACTTCAAACCCCGAAATCCTTGTGATATGTTCTGGTGCTCGATGGTAATGTACGCTTTAAACAAGCAATATTACTACGATAATATATGTTCTATTACACCTTGTTGATGGCACTGATAATATAATTATTTATATCTGTGTGGATCTCTAATAATTATTATAGGTGCATCTTTAACACCCTTGTGTTCAAGGGCCGGAAGTCATGTGCTATGTTTTATGCAATCACCGGAGTAGCGAGCTCTCTTCGGAGATCGTGCTATGAATTTCTCGGCATTTCACATAAAAACTTTGCTCGTCTTTTGAAATTGAGAGCAATGATTCATGTTTGAAAAGTGATTCCCCAGCGATCAGCACTGCGGGGTGGAATGGTATTTGTTGTCAGTAGTGTAATGGAAAGTGTTGCTTTAAAAAGGCGACTGATTCTTAAGAATCAATATGTGAAGCACAGTAAATACTTCAGCACATCTTGGGCACACAAGTGGATCGCCAGTGGACGAAAGACATGAGTGTGTCTTGTATGTGTGTCCTATCCACAGCCAGGTATGTGTCACTTCTGTGCGGCGTAACATTGATACTGGCGGCCAATGACCAAGTTGTGGATCGGTCATTGGCTGCAACTTGGACATCAATAGGCCCTCAGCATTCGTCTCAAGAGAAATTTGCGGTCAATCGCAAAAATCTAATAAATCGGTAATCGCAAAAAATGTATATAACAGCTGTATCTTGCCGGTACTTAGCTACGGAGCAGAAACTTGGAGACTTACAAAGAGGGTTCAGCTTAAATCGAGGACGACGCAGCAAGCAATGGAAAGAAAAATGGTAGGTGTAACCTTAAGAGACAAGAAGAGAGCAGAGTGGATTAGGGAACAAACGGGGGTTAAGGATATATAGCTGAAATCAAGAAGAAAAAACGGACATGGACTGCGCATGTAGCGCGTAGACAGGATAACCGCTGGTCGTTAAGGGTAACTAACTGGATTCCCAGAGAAGGCAAGCGGTTTAGGGGGGAGACAGAAAGTTAGGTGGGCAGATGAGATTAAGAAGTTTGCGGGTATAAATGGCCGCAGCAAGCACAGGACCGGGTTAACTGGTGGAACATGGAAGAGGCCTTTGTTTGTCCTGCAGTGGACGTAGTCAGGCTGATGATGATGATAATAATAATGATGATGATGATGATGATGCGGAGGATGATGATGATGATGATGATGATGCAAAAATCTCTGTGGATATATTGGAATTGGCTGGGTTGATGGATGCAGCTAGTTGGTCTGTCGAAACGTTTCCGTGTGCCTCGTGGTGTTCTGGCACCGAACACACTATGTCATTATGTTTCTGTGAGCAGACTGTGTGTACAGGTGAGTAGAGATATACAAGGACAGGCTCTTTGTGTTTTTTCATGCTTTCGAAGGATTTTACTACGCTTAGAGAGTCACCGCGTAAATTACTGCACTGTGTAGTTTTTTTTTTTTGTTTAATGTGCTCAACAGCTGAAAGTGGCGCATGAGCTTCTGCTTGTATTAGGAATAAAACAGCCGGAATCTGAAACGTATCCAATCATGTTCATTGTGCCAACAAGGGAAGTCATTTCCCATTCACTCGGCATACTGCAGCCTCTACTATGTCCGGCACGTCCTTTCAACCGTGCAGGCATCGGTATATATGGACTGCTTCGTCACACCATGGCTGACAGTCAGTGGGTAATGGACCGTTTCCGGGTTGGTAGGCTGCGCATGCCCGCCTGTCTCGAGGAAGCACGCACACGACACGCGCCATGATTTTTGCTGGCCAAAACGTGACGACACGTAAGGACCAAGTGACATCTGGTGCCGTAAATATGCAAATGTTTTCCCCAAAGAGAAACGTCAACGCAGGCCTTAGGGATTGACTACCGGCATGTGGAGGGTGATTTCGGAGTCCAAGAGCCACCAGTTTTAATTTCGGCGATCTCCACTTGCGGTGCTGTTAGGACTAGAAAAAGGCCCATTGTCGCCGTGGACCATCTCACGTGATACGACCATCTCACGTGATACGATCTTCGCTACCTTCAGGTCCTGCTCGCAACGTAGGCCACTTCATCTTACGGCGATTGATCTTGTGTAATGGTGCACCACAAAACAACTCAGCGATAGAGGGCACGTGTCGTTACCTGAGATTTTTCTTGGACTCTTTCGCGCATGCAGTACGGTTCGCCGCACCTCTACAGCCTACCACCCGGAGACCAATGGGCTAACGGAGAGCTTTATTCGAACCCTGTGAGACATGCTCGCGATTTATGTCAATTCTGACCAGTCATACTGGGATGTGGTGCCACCATTTGAAAGCTATGCATATATTACCGTGACGCAGTCAACAACAGGCCTTTCGTCTTTCTTCCGTCTACATGGCTGTGAACTATATAGAACTCTTGCACCATTTATGTATCCCCTGGCTCGAGGCCAACCCAGCTGTCTTCCTCGGTCTTCGCGCCACCTTCAAGCCGGACATTCAGGCTACACCAGCAGAGCTCGTCTACGGGGAAATACCCTGTCTCCCAGGTGAATTTCTCGCAGCACTGCCATCCAGCACTATGACGTCAGATCTCAGCGACTTCATCGCGCGGCTCCAACGCACCATCAGCGCCTTACGCCTGTCACGTGCAGCCCACCCCAGCAAGCCTACACGTTTTTGTGTTCAAGGAGCTTGCTTCGTGAACACATGCTTTTCTCCACAACGAAACCTTCCGCAAACTTTTTCAGCTACCCTGTAGCATACCCTACTCGAGCATCTATCGCGACGACAAAACCTTCACTCTACGCCTAAGTGGGAACAATGTCCGCGTCTCAATTGACCAGCTTAAGCCCACACACATTGCTACAACCGAACTGGAGAGCGCCATTCCATCCACAGGCATCTATCCACAGCCACCTACGTCACCACCCGCTCCTTTTACGACATGCTCTGGGCGTCTGGTACGCCTCCCAGACTTCTACAGACCCTGAGGGCTCTGAACTCCGCGGAGGGAAAGGGGGATGTGGCGACACACTGCGCACAAACTGGCGCAGCCGGCGTAACGCCGCCACATGCTGCAATATACGTCTGCTAAGGAACAGCGCCACCGCAGCACCACCGAAGGCTTACGTCATCCCCGGTGGCTAGAAACCCAAGCTGCCATGCTCGGAAGAGAATCGTTGTACTTTCTAACCGTCCGGGCATGCTCACCGCGCCACTGCTACCACGCTAATAAACAGTTATGTTTCATGTTGAGATGCGCCCTTCCATCAACAGGGCAACCCACATGTGCAATAAAACGCACTTCTTGAGATGAAAGGGTGCAAAGAACTTACTTTGACAAGATGTGGCTCAGTACAGCACTCGTGCAACTCCTGTTTTTTGGACAAACGCTCGGACAAAATAGTACCTACTCGAACACAAAATGTACGACTGTAGATGTAATTTTCAAACATTGTCAACATTCTACCCTGCACACCCCCATCTTTAGGTCTTGCAGTATGTCAAATCGCCATGGGGTGTCATAGTTCTTTTCCATATCGAAGAACACAGAGAGCAAAAATTATTTGTACGAAAACATCTCGGATCCGTTCCTTGATGCGTACTAAATTGTCAATGGTGGATCGCCCTTCTCGACAACCACACGGTTGTGGATCAAGAGAAATGTTTATTTGAAGGAAATGTATAAGTCGATGATTTGTCATCTTTTCGAAGCGTTTACATAGATAGCTTGTCAGTGCAATGGGCCTGCAACTCATAATAGCAATAATAATGACTGTGGCCCCTCTCTAAGAGTAATAGATGTCGCCTAAAAACCAGATGACATGTGCAGGGAAATTGGATTATTTAGCGGACGGAATTGCTGCAGCAGTTTAGACATGCCTGTAGCTCAGCCAAACAAAATGTTTTGTTATATGCTTCTTGTTTTGTACATTTAGTGTCCAGTTTTTTGTTTCACTACTCTTGTCTTGTACCGTTGGAACTTTTTAGTATAGTGCGAAGAGCTGGAAAGTGGGTCCAAGCGCACGCCTATGTAGTTACCCTGGTCTTCCAGGCTCTCACCTTGTGTGTTAGCTAAAAGGAAGGCATAATATTATTTTCCTTCTACGCTTCTCACCATGTTTCAGACTTTACGCGCTTCCTTATACCAAGCAAGGCCTAACAAAACTATATGCCAGTTTTTTTTTCCTCGGCTGTCAGTGCGTCCTCCTGCTTTGGGACTAAATGTTCTAAAACTTCGTAAAATTTCTGCACGTTGGCGAGTCTCGAAACAACTTCCGCGCCTTTTTTTTGTCTTTCCGCGCATTATTACACCATGGGACAAATCATTTGCCTGACAGCCCGCATGTTTGTGGAGTGCATATGACTGAAGCGTCAACCAAGAAAGCTGTAAAGTAGTCCACAGCTGCCACTATGCTTAGTGAGCCCCTATTCAGTCTCCGCCAGAACACTAACTTTTTCAAATTGTTCCCAGACAGCTTTCTTGGTGAGCAATTTGGGAACTTGGGGAGAAGATTCATTTGCTATTGCTGTGCTCATGACTATAGAAAAATGACACAATACTGTATGAATTCATAACGACTTTCTATTTGAGCAGAGGAAAAACCAATGGAGATTTCATTATAAGGCATGTGTTGTTCGCAAGGTTATGACATGTTGCCGTCTACTTATTCATGCATCAGAAGAGTAAACAATGGTTCAATGAGACGACCTCGCGCATAGCAGGGGAAGTCACTTCGTAAACTCATATGTGCGCTGAAGTCTCCAGCGAGAAGATACGATTTCGGAAGTTTATCAGGTGGTAAATTAAATTCGTTTGTTCTGTTGATGGTGTGGAGGCGTGCAAATACAGCAAATTGTGACCAGTTTGTTGGAAGAAAAAACACCAGGCCTGCGCGGTATAGGCGCAGCACAGTCACAGCGAAAGCTAGAAGAGTGGCCTTTCAAATCCTTTTCAGAACGCTCATTAGGTAACTACTGCAAGCACACTTGCAACTTTTGCGTTGTAGGCCGGCATTCGCTATGCTAATTTTGCCATTCTTCTGAGAAGCGTAGTAGCCGCTAAACACTTGCTAGGAATTTTGGGACATTTATCTATGTAGTGGCTGATGACAATGAGGAATTATGGCAAAACTGGGTATGCACCACAGCTAATAAGGGAACAAGAACAAACTTTTGTGATGATTTGGAGCATTGAACGACCCACGTGTTATGCCATTCGCGTTGTGGCACGACTGGTTGTTCTTGCACTGTTGTGAAACGCTAAAGGCAAGACGATAGTTATAGCGCGAAAACAAAACGACGACACAGAGACAAGAAGGGCAGGAAAGCGCTCGTGTCTTTCGTGTCCTTCTTGTCTCTGTGTCGTCGTTTTGTTCTCGCACTATAACTATCGTCATGCCATACCAACTAGCCCAAGCTGCCACACTTCAATGCTAAAGTCAAGTTTGACAACAAGTCACAAGCACCGGTGTAGCTCAGTGGTAGAATAATATACTGGCCTCCAACGAACCTGGGCTCGAGCCCCACTGTGTCATTGGTGCTAACTCATGTCTGTCTAAGGCAAGTTTGACAAGTTACAAGCACTGGCGTAACTCAGTGGTAGAATATTAGGCTTGCACTCAGCGGACATGGGTTCAAGCCCCACTGTGTCATTGGTGCAAAGTTTTTCTCATTTGGTGCGATGTGCTTACGGACATCGGCGGCGGCGGCCAACAACAACTGCGCGTGACCCAAAAAGTGATCTCATTGCAGCTTTCGCTGTAAAAAACACTTCGTATGGCTATTGTCTCCAGAGATGCTTGAAGCAATAAATGTGTGCAAGCTGCTCCTTGATCACTACAAAGGTTACTTCCCCAAACAACACGACCGCCTCATTCCGGTCCATTGGAAAAATAACGTAATGTAATCTTGGTGTGTTTTGCTTTCAGGTGTGTTTTTTGCACACATGCCGCACTTTTGGCGATTGTTGTGTAAAAACTCTTATACGGCATCGAGGTTTCTGAGGAGTCCTCTGACGTTCCACTGGAGCCTTCGTGTCTTCATTTTAAAGCGATAGCGTTAGAGAGCTCGTGTCGCAGAAATTTCGCCGTCGGCATCAGCACCATTGGTTTTGAGCGAAAACTCATCCATGGGTGAAAAATCGAGAAAGAAGCTAATAAAATAAATAATAAAATTTTCAAACCTATCGAGTATCGAACCTGGACTGTTCGAGGGGCAAGAAGGTATCCTATCACAAAGCCGCGACGTTATTTGCAGCTCCTGCGGCGAAAAAAAACACTACATAAATGCCTTGTACTGAAAGACGCCTTCTTAACGCATTTTGTTCGACAGGTGTGACGACGAAAAGGAGCCCATTCAGCAATTTACAGGCGCATTTGGGAGGCATCAAACTACGTTGAAGAAGGCCGGGCAGTGCAGCCATTTCCGCTAAAAACACACATGAACTTTCAAACAGCTCTGAAAACAGACAACGATGTCAATCTAGATGAAAAGATATCATGCCTTTCCAGAGGCGTTGATCAAGCAAACAGCAAAAACTTGATAATGTGCTGCCATCTGTGAGGCATCGATAGATATGTCGGGTATCGCATGATGGATATCTTTGTCTCCCGAAAATACGTGTTTTTCCGACAAGTTGTTTAGAGCCAAAAACTCGCAACGTCACTTCAAGCCTGGTAGCTGAAGCAGTGGAAGTGAGGACACCACCTCCGGAACGTCCAAAAAGCCCCGATTGAATTCGCCAAACCGAGATCAATCCCCTGATGTGGTTGAGGACTCAATGTATTTTTACTTTGTGCTGCCCACATCCGTCCTTTCCGCTTCCTGTTGCCTGTACTGTTGAAATGCTCGCTTCTCACCCTTACAATCCCTATGCGTTTGTTGTCTCTGATGCACGCAAACTGTCCATTATTTCATATGTCACTGTCACTCACGATGAAACCTTCATGCACCAGTTTGTGAGTTCTCTGTTGTGGCGGCTATGCCTTGTCATAGTAATTGCATCATGCGAGTTACGCTGCATGCTGCGTGTGTTCTATTGGTGTTATTATTGGTGTTGCTTACTGTGTCCAATATATCTGTGCGCGCGGGTAAATCACAGCGCTAGTCCTTCGAGTATCATCACGCTGACTTCATCTACTGCCGCTTGACACAGGAGAAGCCGTGGCGCCTCCTTACTCATTGCTTTTATGGAAAAAACTATGATTGCTTTTTATCTCCCTAAATTTATTTTAAACAAATAGGCTATCATGACTTTCAATGTTCGTGGTTTTATGGATCTGGTCGAACAACAGGAGATAATGAACCTTGCATGCTCGCTCAGGATGGACGTGCTTTTCTTGCAAAAGACCAACTTTCGAACGCGGCATGACGTCATGACCTCCCGTACTAGGTTTTCGGTTTAAGTTTCTCTTCCCTATTGCCGACGAAGTCACGGGGTACCGGTGTCGTGTTTCTCCGCCCGAGGTTCAGGCGTGGTGCGCATTGCCTCTTCGATGCAGAAGGCCATGTTATCGCGGTGGACATGTCGACAAACGAGCAGAAAATTCAATACACCAACCTTTACGCACCCGTGAATAGGTCTCTTGCCAATTAATGTTATAGAGAGTCCAGGTAATTCTTGCTATATTGAGCACCATGCGTGTTGTTAGGTGATTTGGACTGCATTATTTATTCAATTCGAGATGCCTGAGGCCCTAGTCAAGCAAGAAGCACGTTCCATTCGAAAAAGCTGCAGAAAATATGTAGAGAGTTGAAGTGGGTCGATGCATGGACAATGCTTCACGGGAACACCTTTGGAGCTACGCGCGTCCAGGCTACGTCTCAGAGCAGGATTGACAGAGCCTATATCCTTGACGAGCTCGTTGCCACTTTAGAGACATGTGATGTCATTACTTTAGTGCTTGGGCAACGCAAGCTCAGCGACCACATGCCAGTGCTGTTCATTTTGAAGGCCCAGCTTGGAAGGCATTGCTCCAAGTTGTGGCGAATGGATTCATCGATTTTAAATGAAGTTTCGGTATCTGAAATGCGCTTGAATATCTATGCGTCCTTGGAAGACACGCCACAAATTACTCTGAATGCTTGGGCCTCTTGAAGCCCAGATGGCGTGTGATTGCGCAGGAGGCAAGGAAAACGCGCCATTCAGGTTTAACATCACAAATGAATGAAACATTGAGGCATATTAAAATCGTTGAGTGCGCACGTAATCTAACTAGCGCAATGCAAGAGTACATTGAAGCAAAAAAAGCTAAATACGACCTTTTGTTGAGGGCAAGGTCCAGGGCTTTTAAGTGCGCAGAGAAACTGCACCTGTCTACGGATGGACTAGGTTAACTTGGCATGTGCAGAGCGAGTAGGAGTAAGGAAACACCAGCCCAGTATTATAGGTGCAGCGCGGACAGAGTGTGAGAGCATCGTGACAGATATCAAATCAATCGAGGAGGTCTTTCGGGCACATTTTGAAAGGCTCTATTCTGCAGACCATCGCACCAAAGACAGCGACCAGTGTCAAAGAATCGCAGACTTCTGTGAAGGCTTCCCCACGATATGTCCTGAAGTGTCTGGTATGCTCTGCGCTTAGGTGACTAAAATTGAAGTTTCGCAAGCCCTGAGGAAAATGAATACTACCATGGCTCCAGGTCGAATCGGAATACTGACAGGGTTTTATATAACTTTATTCGACGTCCTAGGCGACGCACTTACTGACATGGTCAAAGGGTTAATGGTTGACGGGAAAAAGCCAAGGTCCTTCAGTGAAGGCCGTGTAGTCTTGCTGCCAAAGGAGGGCATGGATTTTGACAATCTATGGTCGTGGAGGCCGATTACCTTCCTTAACACGGACTACAAACTTGTGGCTGCGATCCTTGGTTTGAGGCTAAAACTTTTCTTGCCCGATAATGTGCCACCCACGCAAACCTGTGCAGGGCCGGGTAGGTCCATTTTTTACACATTTACACTGATAAAAGATTTATTCTACTATGCCAACGCCAAAAAAGTTACCGGTGCTTTCGTGTCGTTAGATCAAGCTAAGGCCTTAGACAGGGTTAAACATGACTACCAATACTGCGTGCTTAGAATGTTTTGTTTTCCCAAGCACTATGTCCGCTGCATAGAGCTTCTATACACCATGACCAGCCGACTCCTTATCAATGGTGTGGAGACAACAAGCTTTCCAGTAACAAGAGGTGTTCGCCAGGGATTCTAAATCGCACCGGTGCTCTTTGTTCTTTCCATAGATCCTCTCATTCGAAAAGTGGCAAAATGCTGTAATATTGTCACGGGCTAAGTAGATGCCTGAGGATGACGACGATGAAGTGCTGAACGTGAACGTGCTCGGACTGCAGCAGCGTTGTACGCATTAGCTCGCCAGTATGTTCGCCAGTGCGCATTTGCTCGCCAGTGTATACTTTATTACCCGTAACATCATTGGTGGAAGGTGCGGGGTACCACTCGCTATACAACCCAACGAGCTGGATCTTCGCAGCGGACGGCGCATTGCAGCTGCCACGATGACTGACCAGGCTACTCAATGTCAACAAGATCCGTCAGCCCCGCAGCCGATCGTTGTGGTGCAACCTCGTGACCCAGGCCCATTCAACGGCACAAGTGGCATAGACGTCGATGACTGGCTGGTTCAATATGAGCGCGTCAGCAGCAGCAATCATTGAGATCCGACGCTTCTGCTGTTGAACATTATCTTCTACTTGCATGGCACGGCAAAACTCTGGTACGAGACACATCAAGAAGAGTTGACTAGCTGGGACGTCTGTAAGCAGAAATTGCGCTATCTATTTGGGAAAACCATCGGACGTCAAGTGGCCGCAAAGAAAGAGCTTGCGACTCGTGCCCAGACATCCACTGAGCCGTACATCACGTACATCCAGGACGTGTTGGCTTTGTGCCACAAGGTCGACAAGGACATGCTCGATGAGGACAAAGTCGGACACATCCTGAAAGGAATAGCGGATGACGCCTTCAATTTTCTCCTGTGCAAGGACTGCTCGACGGTGGAGTCGGTCATCGAAGCATGTCGTCGCTTCGAACAGGCAAAAAGTAGGCGCATAGTTCACCTATTTGACCGCCTTGCCAACACGGCGGCTACGTCCTCTTGTGAAGATTTGCCCACACTACACCAACCACCAGCGCCAGAAAACGTCACCAGAATAGTCCGTCGGGAACTCGAGGCTATGGCTCCCGCTATGTCTAGCGTCAGCGCGCCAGGACACAACCTCGATGCCGTTTCAATGATACAGGCCGTGGGTTCGCCAAGAGATCGCGAATATGGGAATTTCGCCACCTCATCGAAATTCCCCTGCTACTTCCAGCTCGGCTCCAGTCGTTGCGGCTGCCACTCCGAACCGCACGTTCGCGCCACGACGAAACCCAGCTGAATGGCGCACTCATGATGATCGGCCCATATGTTTCACGTGCCATCGGATAGGACACATCGCTCGCCATTGCTGCAGCCGTTGGACCTCGTCACCTCGACCGAGTTTCTATGATTGGCGGTCTCGCTCTGAACGTGCACCTTATGCCCCGTCCTACCGTGCTGAGACAGGTTCAGAGCATAATCCAGAACGTCGGACCAGCCGCTCGCCATCGCCCGTGCGTCGTCAGTCCCGCTCGCCCCAACCCCGCCGTTCTCGGTCTCCCTACGACCGTCACTCGGAAAACTAGCCGGTGCAGCCCCCGGAGGTGACGCTGCATAGACGACTCGGACTGCAAATCCTCTGATTACTCCCGACCAGCGGTGCAACCTTCTTACAATTCTCGTTAATGGTTTACCTATAACTGCTCTTATTGATACCGGTGCACAAATATCTGTGATGAGCTCAGACCTCCGCCGCCGCCTCCAAAAAGTTCTGACGCCTGCGATCGCACCTACCGTTCGTACAGCGGATGGGAGTACTCCTGCTGTGTTTGGAATGTGCACCGCGCGATTAAAAATTTCTGAGCATCACACTTCAATTCTGTTCGCTGTACTGGAAAATTGCCCTCATGACCTCATCCTTGGACTCGAGTTTCTGACTTCACACGCTGCGCTCATTGACTGTTCCAAAGGTCTTCTTCGGCTCGAACTACCATCCATTTCGGAGACCGTCTCTGCCAGCCCACCTCGTCTACGCTCTGTCGATTTCCTCAGACTTCCGTCGCAAGCCGCAGTCCAAGTCCAACTCTCGCCATATCCTGCAGTACCCGATGGTGATTATGTTGCTGCCCCAACTTCTGACGTCGCCATGACACGCAATGTTGCACTCCCCAACACGGTGATTACCGTTAAGGACAACCGAACTTCATTTCCCATCCTCAATTTCGGCCTCTCAGCGCAAGTTATTCCTCGCGGCATGTCACTTGCGCATCTGACACCACTGGTCGACCACACAGTTTCCGCCCTAACCACCGATTCGCCACCCAATTTTTCATCAACGTCGTTCTCGTCACGCTCCTGTTCCGACCTTTTCAAGCCAATGCTATCTGAGAAGCTCACCTCTGAACAAGTCTCTGCTTTCTGCCGTGTGCTTGCTTCTTATCAGGACATCTTTGACTTCGGCGACCGTAATTTGGGCCAGACATCCGTGGTAACCCATCGCATCGACACCGGTGACGCTCGACCCATTCGCCGACGACCCTACCGTGTGTCAGCCCCGGAGCGTGCTATTATACAACGAGAAGTTGATAAAATTCTTGATAAGGGCATAATCGAACCCTCATCTAGTCCCTGGTCCTCACCCGTTGTACTTGTTAAAAAGAAGGACATTAGCTGGAGATTCTGTGTTGATTACTGCCATCTCAACCATATTACCAAGAAAGATGTCTATCCCCTACCGCGCATAGATGATGCACTCGATTGCTTGCACGGTGCCAAATATTTCTCTTCAATAGACCTTCGCTCAGGCTACTGGCAGATCGCTGTGGACGACAAAGACAGAGAGAAGACGGCCTTCGTGACTCCTGACGGACTTTATCAGTTCAAGATGATGCCTTTTGGATTATGCAATGCCCCCTTCGACATTTGAGCGCATGATGGACTCTCTCCTTCGAGGCATGAAGTGGACCATCTGCCTCTGCTATCTTGACGACGTTATCGTTTTTTCGACTACTTTCGACGACCATCTTACCTGTCTGTCCACAGTGCTTGATGTTTTTCGACGTGCCAACTTGCAACTTAACTCGTCCAAATGCCGCTTTGGGCAACGCCAAATCTGCGTACTCGGCCATCTTGTTAACGCTGCGGGCGTTCAACCAGACCCTGCGAAAGTCCGAGCAGTTCCCGACTTCCCCACACCCCGCTCAGCCAAGGACGTCCGAAGTTTTCTGGGACTGTGCTCCTATTTCCGTCGTTTTGTCGAGAAGTTTGCTGAAGTAGCCCGTCCTCTAACCTGCCTCCTCAAAACGGATGTCGCATTCACCAGGGGCCAACAGCAAGCAAACGCCTTCTCGTCGCTCGTTGTCATTCTCGCCAATCCACCAGTCCTAGCACACTTCGACCCATCTGCCGCCACGGGGCTTCGTACTGACGCCAGTGGCCACGGCATAGGCGCAGTGCTGGCGCAGCGGCAACAAGGCATGCACCGCGTCGTCGCGTATGCAAGCCGACTGTTGTCGCGCTCGGAACAAAATTATTCCATCACAGAACGCGAGTGCTTAGCTCTCGTCTGGGCCATTGCGAAATTCCGACCGTACCTGTATGGCCGACCATTCTCAGTTATTACGGACCAGCATGCGCTTTGCTGGCTCTCCTCACTCAAGTACCCTACGGGACGCCTTGGTCACTGGGCGCTGCGCTTACAAGAGTACACTTTTTCCGTATCCTATAAATCCGGACAACTTCACAAGGAGGCCGACTGCTTTTCCCGTTACCCAGTCGATCCCCCTGACACGAGGGAAGATGAACAAGAGGCCCTCGTTCTTTCAATTACCGACTTCACCGACATAGCTGCTGAACAACGCCGCGACCCCTCTTTGCGTGCTATTATCAATGGTCTGCATTCTCCCCACCCTAACCACTCCTTACAACTGTTCGTTCTTCACAACGACATCTTGCACCGCTACAACGCCCGCCCTGATGGTGCTGAGCTTTTACTCGTTGTTCCTGTGCATCTTCGCTCAGACGTTTTGGCCCAGCTGCATGATGCCCCCTCCGCTGGACACCTAGGGGTGTCACGCACGCATTACAGCATTCACCGCCGATTCTTTTGGCCTGGCCTCTACCGTTCTGTGCGACAGTACGTTGCGGCATGCGACCTCTGCCAGCGCCGCAAGACACCTGCTCAGAGACCTGCTGGTACCCTCCAGCCCATTGAAGTACCAGATGAGACATTTTTCCCAGTCGGCCTCGATCTTCTAGGACCCTTTCCCGTGTCGGCCACCGGTAATAAGTGTATTGCTATTGCTACCGACTACGCAACGCGGTATGCCGTTACACGCGCCCTCCCCACCACCTGCGCTACTGATGTAGCCAATTTTCTTCTTCATGACATCATTCTGCGTCATGGTGCTCCTCGTCAGTTGATCACCGACCGCGGCAGCTGTTTTCTATCTAAAGTAGTGGACGAGCTCCTGCGATCCTGCTCTACCCACCACAAGTTCACTACAGCGTACCATCCGCAAACCAACGACCTCACAGAACGCCTCAACCGTACCCTTACGAATATGTTAGCGATGTACGTCTCCAAGGATCACAAAAATTGGGACATCCACTTACCTTTCGTTACCTTCGCATACAACAGTTCACGTCATGATACAGCTGGATTTTCCCCTTTTTTATCTACTGTTTGGTTATGGCCCGCCTTTGCCCATGGACACCATGCTCCAATCTGACGCCCCCTCATCGATTGCTTATGCTCGTGATGCCTTGGCACGAGCTGACATCACCCGCCAAGTCACCCGGGATCGTTTATGTGGCTCGCAGCTTAACCATAAGAGTGCTTACGATCGCCGGCACCGCGACGTACAGTACTCTCCGGGGCCACTCGTCTTGCTGTGGTTACCATCACGTCGTGTTGGTCTCTGCGAAAAACTAATGTCCCGTTACGTTGGCCCCTACCGCGTCATACGCAAGGCCACCGGTGTGACCTATGAGATAGCTCCACTCCATACCACATCAGTACCAGCTTCAGTCCCGACCGATATAGTGCACGTCTCACGGCTTAAACCATACTACTCACGCCTCGACAATTGATCGCACCGGGACGGTGCTTCTGCCGCCGGCGGGTAATGTCACGGGCTAAGTAGATGCCTGGGAAGGACGACGACGAAGTACTGAACGAGAACGTGCTCGGACTGCAGCAGCGTTGTACGCATTAGCTCGCCAGTATATTCGCCAGTACGCCTTTGCTCACCAGTGTATACTTTATTCCCCGTAACAATATTCAGGGCTTTCCGATGACAGGTCTGCTGTATTTGTGCGAAACCAAGCCAGTTATCGTGCTTTCTTGGAGCTGTTCGAAGAGTATGCCAGATTATCGGGTGCTTTCCTGAATGCCGAGAAAATTCCTTCGTTTCGGTGGCTTCCACGGCTCTTTGCCGGGCGGTATTCAATACGTGGATGCCCGAAATGTTCTCAGGGTATACTTTCAAGACGGGGAGGTCACCGGAAAAAATTGGGAGGATGCCGTACACAAATCCACGCAAATCTTCACGTATGCGGCTGACTTTATATTTGTCACTTGACGCCAAAGTGACGTTGGTGAAAACCAATGCATGCCCATATGCTTTTTATATCTGGCACATTGCACTCATACCCAAACTTTGTGCGGGCCACCTTGCGTCGTTGGTTGGAGCCTTCCTATGGAATGGGAAGACACCGAAAGTTCAGCAAAAGTTCCTGAAGCTCTCAAAAATTTGTGGAGGACTTAGTCTACCAGATGTTGCGACATTCACAAAGGCACTTGCAGCTAAAACAGTTCACAAATTGTTTTGGGACAATGACTATCCTGGTCGTAGCTTATTGCTAAATTGAACCGGAACTCTTGGAGCCGTATTCACGTCGGAAAGGTTTCGGGGTGCCTCAAACAGAACACCCACATGCTTTTTATAAAGTAGCAGAGGGCTTCAAGCGTTCAGTTGGTGGCGACGCCGCCGAAGATTACTTTACAAAGCTTTCACCCGCACTCATTAGCAAAATGTTAATCAGTCGCTCGATCACTGACAAGGAAAAACAGAGATGGAGGCTAAGCAAGTGGAAGAAATGGCGAAACAACCACGTACCAAAGAAGTTAGGGAGTTTGATTGGCTGTGGCAGTTGGACGCGTTTCCCACTCGTCAGAGACTGTCAAAGTGGGGCGTCGTTCCCAACGACCACCACCCTAACTGCGGCAAGAGAAACGATCCGTGACACGATGTTTGAATGCGCAACGGCCAACGGCACGTGGCACGCCGTGCTTCGTCAATTCGGAGTGTCCATTTTTTGCGGCCGACAGCGCAGGAGCTTATTTGAACAACTAGTACTGTACGTCACGATGTTCGTCTTGTGGCGTCACCGCTGTATGGCGAAGTACGCCGACGACGGCAATGAGCTGCATACCCAGCGTTACAGAACATTAGAATGATATTGGTTCGGTATCTTACCGAACAGATTGGAATGCAGGGTGAGGAAGCCTTCATCAGAAAGTGGTATACAGCCTTTTTTTTTTTTGAAGTGTGGAGTGGGAATAATAAATTTCCTTTACTGCCATTTTAACTCACTGGAATGGACAAAGAAAGGGGAAAAAAGCTTGCCTCTCGTCGCACATCGTATGTGAATCTGTTTCAAATTAGTGCTTCGTGCTTTTCTTTTTCTCCTTGTTTTCTTGAGTGAGCCATGATCTGTGAGAATATTGAAGTGCTGTTCGTTACATTGTGTCTATGTTATCTTGTTTGTACGTGCCACTTCAGTGATTATGTAACACCTGACAGTTGTAGTCACCTGAAGTGTTATTACCAGTTTACGGTAAACTTCCCTGTCTCAATCGCGGAACGCCAACAGCTGACCATGCCTCTACTAAGACAACTGCCACAACCACCATCTTACGGTTGGCACGGCTTCACTCGTGGGCAATAATTTTCAGTCTAGCACTTTTTTTAAACCTCCTTGGTTTATGTCTACTGAGAGACCGAACTGCGTCGCAGTTTTATCACCATGTGACAGCTTCGGGGCACGGCTACATGGCGCTGCCTGCGTCACTGTAATGACCGACTTTACCGTTCGCTTCTGCATGTAAGAGCTAAGATTATGACACCTGTGTTTTCACCACTTAAAATGAGTCAGAGAGTACTGATACTTAGAGTGTGGAAACAGAGCCATCAACGAGCCAAGGCTTTTTGAACAGTGCTATAGATAATGATCGAATCACTTCAAAACTAACTATGAACGCAGGGGTAATGATAATCAGTTATGATAAAAATGACAACAATGACGCTGAAAGGGAGCTGCGTGAAAATTATGGTAATGATGAAGGCGTCCAGCATGGAAACTGACGCATGGAAGATGACGATGGTAACCGATGATGATAGAGGCGTTTAATCTAAAATTTTAACAAGTTGGCCCGTGAATGTGTACCATCATGATAATATTATTGTGAACGTGTTGAAGTGTCTATGAAGTGATCGTTGTTTTTCACAGGACAAGTCACAATCCCAATAGAGGGGAAATGCCGAGTACACTTTGTTAAAAAGAGGAAACGATCATGATTCTAATTTGTTGAAATGAGGCATCAGCAAGAAAATTGGAATGTATACGATGAAGAAGAATGATGGATCCGGTATAACTAGCGTTCTCAGTTTCCACATATATTGTCACTAGTTTTCTTCAAAACATGAAGGAATTCAAGGATTTTGAACTTTTTTGCTTAAATTTCATTTTCGAAAGCGATTTATTATAACCAGAAAACAATTTACTTGCGCGACTGCGATGGTCATAGCATAGAAAAGGTTGAAAGTTCTCAACTCAAAAACCCCTTTCATGTATATCGAAATTGAGCTGCGATGAAAAGGAACACCGTGTGCAGACAAGCGTAAAAATCATGCTTCTTCATGCAGAGAGAAACAAAAACTTGAAGCAGTACTTACTCAGAATT
>NC_134709.1:51020535-51042788 GCF_043290135.1 Rhipicephalus microplus
AAACATATTTGCCTGCCCATGAAGTTATTCATGCCACAGTTGCTGGCTTGATTCTTCAGCATATGTTTCGATGTCTCTCTTGAGGAGTGCTATACGTTTCCAACGGTTCATGTTTAATTTCTCAGTTTTGCATCTATTTTGGAATGATTATCTCGCTTCCAACATATGCGGAAGTCGGCTATCGATCTCCTCAAGGTGTGCCTCTGGGGGCACTGTTTGTGTAGCGTGATCAATGCCCGGTCTTAAAGGATTGGTCCAATGTTCAATATCATTGATGGGTGAGACATTATTTTCTCGTGACTTGCGGAACTTTGCCCAGTCGACTATCTTATGTTGTTTTCCTGCCGGTTTGGGAGGGCCCTTTTTGATGCGGATATCTATTATGTAATGGTCACTACATAGAGCTTCTAGTGTGTTACGCCACGTTTTTGTGGGCACATGTTTGACGAATGTGAGATCTGGTGTAGTTTTCTTGTAAAAACTGGTGCCGGCAAGGGTATGCACGCTTGGATGAGTGATGAGTGTTAAGCCTCTGTTTTTGGTGTCGAACCAGAGAATGCGACCTTTTGGGTGAGCATAAGAATATCCCCAAGCTGTACATGGAGCATTAAAATCACCTCCTGTTATAATGGAATTGTAACCAGTGATGTTCAAAATGCGCTTAAAGAGGGCGCCAAACCTGTGTTTTTTTGTGTGTTTAGGGTTACTGTACATGTACATGTACGCCGCATCCTTCATCAACTGGAAGACAGAGCTCAACAAAATTGATAACTTAATTTGAACAGGATTGAAAAGGGTCCTGAGCCTTCCTTGCAACACTAGTACAGAACGACTCCTATAACTGGATAATACAGCTACCAACCTCCTTGAGACACAGCAGCATGCACAGATTAGTCAGCTCTCACTCTCAAGGGCGGGCCACGAGTTTTTGCTAGAAGCCTGCATTGCGCCCCTCTTTATACCACCAGAGAAGTGCCAACTTTGCACACACGCCATGAAAGCAATTACAGTTGACCTGATTCCAAGAAACATACACCTAACCCACAATGAAGGACGAAGAGAAGCGAGAGCCAAAGCCATACTCTCCAAGAACATGTGCAACGATACACAGGTCCTCTTTGTTGATGCTGCAAAATATTGGAATCGAGGTGCCTACGCAGCCTCCATGATTCAAGCCCATGCCTCGTTTGTCAACGCAGCCACAAGATTTACCAACTTTACCCACGAAGCAGAAGAAGTGTCCATTGCGCTAGCCCTTCGAAACTTCACGGGAGCCTCTGCCATTTACTCTGACTCTAGAACAGCTATAAGAACTTTTTCGGTGGCCCTATAGTCTCTTCGAAGGCAGCTATGGTCGTTAACAGGCTCTTCAACCAAGAGACTAAGGAGGGAAATTTTCCGTCCTCACACATCGCATGGTTCCCAGCTCACATCAGAAACGTTTCCGGCTTTCCTGGCAACCCAAACGAGCGGGCACAACAAATGGTGTGGGAACTCATTTTCCACGTCAGCGGTCCGCCCCCTCACTTAAACGCAGCCTGCAGGAACCTCGACCACAAAGACCCACTCGCATCATATCACGAACTCACCTTTCATCACAGATTAGAACGTCGAACTTTTCCTCCTCCTCACACAAATCTGAACAGAGAAGAAACAGTCCCTTACAGACAGTTGCAAACTCGTACTTACATTACACCAACGACACTAAGCAGGATCAATCCTGACTTCTCCGCTGTATGTCCACACTGTGGCAACGAATATAACAATTTCGACCACACACTCTGGCTGTGCCCTGCCAACGTGGGTACAGAATTTTTTTTACCAGTCCTGGGACTCCGCCTTCGAAGCACAGAGCTCATCACTCTGCTCAAGGATGTCCAGAGGGCCCGGGTCATTGCCGAGAGACTATGTCTACAGGTCCAGACCTGGGTGGAGCCGCCAGATTGGTTGGCGGGGCTTTCAGAGCCACTTGGTTTCTTCTCAGGGCCCCAATAAAGTTCATACCTGTAACTTGTTTCTGGTTGTAGTTGCCATCTGTAGTCTCCACGCGGGGAGCCAACGCCTGCGAGTTGAGTTCCGCGAGCCTACTCTCCACCACCCTGCTTTTCTTCGAGATCATTAGAGACCTTTTCACCATCTACGGTGACTTCCAGAGAGACGCGGCTGGAGTGAGACGCTGTACGGACGTGCTTCGCATGAGCTCCGGCCTCGTGACTGACTTTCGGCGGACGCGCTTTGTTCTGGAGTTGCTGTTAGTGGGCTCGTCTTCAGGAGGTTGCCCTGTACCTACGGACATCACTCGTATAGGCAAGTTTGTACCCGTTTTAGGTTTCCAAGATTCTCCTATCAACCCGCGGTGGCAAGGTTAGGCCTATCTTCTAGGCCAAGCCTGGGCCGCAACGCCGGGCGTCCGGCTTGCGCCTGGTGACCGTGGGCCTTGTTAGGCTGAAGATGAAACACTGCATCGAAGGGGAGACTATAACGCGCAAAGATTTTGAAGCGGGAGAGTGGGCTCTAGTGCTGGAGGCGCAGGACCGACTTAAGAAGACTCTGCATGGCGACAGCGCCAAGAGTAAGCCTTCCGAGACGCAGGCCGCCAGCAACGGGTGCAAGACGCACGGACCGCAGCAAGTCAAGCGGGGGAAAGCGCCGGTGTGGAAGAAACGCGGACCATTTCTCAAGATGCCAGCCAAAGATTCCAAGGTTGTGTACAGGCCCCAGAACTGGGACTTGAGTGTCGTGACAGTGAGAGAGCTCGGATGTACACTGAGAGCAGCAGCGCGTCTAACGAGTGCGATTGCCGCGGAAGAAGACATTGTGCGAGTCAATGGTACAAACAACACTTTGACGGTGAGCACACCGTGTAATGAATCGCAGTGGGGCATATGCGACTGTGAAGACACTCAAGCTGGGGGATTGGACCTGCCCGTTTCGGCGTTCGTGGCGCCGTTGGAGAACTCCGTGCGGGAAGTGATTAACAATGCTTATGATGGATGCCCAGTGTAAGAAGTTCGGTTGGGATTCCTGAAGAACAATGAAGGCGTAGATATTCTGGACGCGAGACCTCTGGGAAAGTCGAAGGCGATTCAGATTACGTTCGGGAAAAACGCATACCCCGGCAGGTTACTAACTGGAGCTGTCTGTACGCTGTGATCGCGTATAGAAATTTAGTTGAGACCTCCTACAACTGCAGACGAGTTGGACATCGAGCGGACGTTTGCTATCATTCAAAGAGTAGCCCATGTCACGGTTGCGGAAAGGACCATCCTGTACCGCCAGAAGGAGAGCCACTCACGTGCACGCCGGACTGCATCGTGTGCCATGGTGCGCATCACACAGGGAGCCGGAACTGCAAGTTTCGCCTGGCTCGCAAGCAACCGACAGACCGATAGCAGAGCATCAAAAATGAGCGAAGCTGGCAACGATGAGCGGTCCTCGAGGGCCATGGAGCGGTCATTGAGGGGTAAAGAACGCACAAGCAAAGGAAGGAACCAGTCGAGTTCCTTCCCGCCATTTCCAGGGCGTAGGGGCAGCCGAGATGGCAGACGAGTACCCAGTCCCAACAGCCCCGCACGCGACACCAACAAAAAGGTGAGCTTGTCAGGCACGGCCTCCCAGAACGAGACTGCTCGTGAGAGAAAGTTAGCAGCGCTGGTTCAGAGGCAGGGAGATTTGATTAAAAAATGGAAAATAAAATTGCAGAGATTGAACACGCACTTAAAAACGACCAACGGCAAGGAACACAGGCACCGGCAGTGTAAGGCCTACAGAAAGCGACGCAAGAGGCATCTGCTCACGTACAGGAAAGTGCGCCTATGGAAGTGGAGAATCGGGGGACAGTGAAGAGACCACTGCCGGTGGATGAGGAAGCTAACGCAAAACGGTTAGCCCAAGCGTCACCAGTAAACATGCCACAGCCTGTTTTCAAGGTCACTAGTATTAAGTCGGATGTTACTCCCCTTTCGGATAAAGTAGGCAAACAAGGGAGAAGACAGGATAGACTGGAGGCTCAAGTCTGAAAAATCAAAGCCAGATTAGACAAAATAGAGGAGCGTCTCGGCGTGCTCTCCAGTGAATTTAAGGCTTCCCAAACTCAGGTCATGGGCATGTTTCAGCAGCTTCATACTGTAGTGGAGGCAAGACTGCCTCCCGTTGGTGGCCAAGCGCCATTAGTCAACTTGGTGCCTCATCATGGCACCTCGCCAGCAAATTGAGGTTTGGCAGTGCAACTGCAGGGGCTTTCGTCACAAGCGGCGTAACCTGCACTTTCACGTACAAAATATGGATAGTAAACTGGACATAATAGCCTTACAGAAGGCTAGCGGTTTCGTAAAATTACCCGGGTTGGCAATTACAGCGCCAAGGATCAATTCAAGGGGCGCATCACACGTCTTAATAGCCGTGCTAGTCCATCGCAATATCACTGCCATTCAGCATTCCGTAGATAGCAGCAAGGAAGACTACGTCCTGCTAGTGATTTTGCCTAAACGAAAAGATAAGGACAGTCTGTTTTTACTTGTGTATAGTTCTCCAAAAGATATAGGATTGGGCTTGCCACAACTCCTGATTCAAACTCAACGGTTAGCAGCTCGCGCTCAGCTTATAGTAGTGGTAAAAGATTTCAATTCACTTCACCCGGAATGGGGTTATATTCGAGCCAGCCTAAATGGCAATTGGCTTTGGAAAGTTGCCCGGGATCTGCGATGGTTGCCGTTAAAGAATCCGCAAAATCACACGAGGATAGGCAACAGCATAAGCATGGATACTTCTCCAGATTTACGCTTTTAGAGGTATCAGTAATGCAAAGTGGATTAAAATAGGACAAGCACTAAGAAGTGATCACTATATCTTTTCCACGAAGTTTAGCGCTGCAAAGAATAAGGACAAAATGAAGGGGCATAAAAACGGATTGGGACATATTTAGGAAAAAATTGGCAGCATATCCACGGAGTGAATGATGGAGAGTGGAGCGAAGCATTCGTCCGTCCATTTGTTCTTGCTTCCATCCGTCCATGCGTCCGTCTGTGTGACCGTTCATGCGTCCATCCGCCCGTCCGTGCGTGCGTCTGTTCATGCGTCCTTCCCTGCATTCGTCCATGCGTCCACCCCTGCGTCCGTTCATGCGCCCATCTATGCATCTGTCTGTATCCGTTTGTCCATCTATTCAACACTCCAAGTACCACCATCTCACATCTTTCCATCATATATTCCCCATATAGAAGCACCGCCATCCAGCGGACATTCCAAGGACTAAACGAGAGGTGGCACACGCACACTTTCTTACGGCTTGCGCTTCGGGTCGACTTCCCACCTTTAACCACCTCGAGTTGACTGTAACCACCTCGACTTGACTAGTTCACTGTATTCAAGGCACTGCGGCCCAACGCTCGCTAAACCTTTCTAAAACTGAGGAGATTAGGCCCAGCGAATATATCATAGCAACCTTTTCCTGCCAGATAGTGCTCCATGTACATGCTAATGGCTACTAATGGGAAATGAGAGACAGGAGAATTCAGCTTTTACTTTCTTACGGCTTGCGCTTCGTATCTGCTTTCCACCTTTAACCACCTCGAGTTCATTCATGGTATATACTAGTTCATTGTATTCATGGTACTGTGGCTCAACGCTCGCTAAACCTTTCTAAAACTAAGGAGGTTACACCTAGCGAGTATAACGTAGCAACCCTTTGTTGTCAGATAGTGCTCAATGTACATGCCAATGGCTGCTAATGGGTATCGCAGCGTGCGCGTTAACTAAAAGCTGAATGCTCCTGTCTCTGGCAACCGTAGACAAAGACAGACTTTAGGACAATTTTAGCGCTCACTGAATCCGAGTTCCGGACCGATGCTCTCAGCGGGACAGAACCGATGAAAGCGGCCAGCGATGAGAAGAAGGCAGAGGTTCTATGTCAGGACGATTGCGGTAACAAGCAAAGCTGCGTTTTACTTGAGCCAGAAATTGGGCTCTCGTGAGATAACGTAGTGCACTTTGGGAAAGGAAAGCGCGTGCATTGTGTAGGCCACTCATGAGTTGCAGTGTTATCTCGGAAGTGCTGAACTTACAGTAGAGACAGGCCATCGTCTCCTTACTTGGCTGCAAACCGTGACATCGAGGAACAGTTGCCTTGTGAGGTGCAGCTTCATTCTTCAAAAATATAATTTTGACATTAGGAATAAGGGCGAATCGAAGAGAAACGCTGACGCGCTCAGCCGCTCTTTCTAAGCCATTCAGGGGTGCTCTTGACAAATGTATCAAAATTAATATTTTAGTTTTTTTCGTGCAACCTATTATGTGAATGTGTAAGGTAGCACGTTTGGTTTCTCAGCACAAGTGAGTCCTGCGAGTTTTGAGTGTAAGCGTTTTGTTGAAGTTAGTAATGAATATTGGTTTGCCATCCCTTTTTGACTTGGTTTGTACGAAGGGGGCCAAGTGCTTGCTTGTGCATGTGGTCGAGTTTCAAAGACGCTGTTGAAGTTTTCGGCAATTACTCAGACAATGCGACAAGCCAAGGCGAGTTCCTGGCATTCAACTACGGACCCTTTCGTCGTCCCTGCGAGCAGCAGCGGTGACTGCTGCCCTCCGTGACTCATCTGGCGAGGGGGAAGCTGTTATGACCGTCGTTAGCAGGTGCCATGCTGTCGCTAAGAAACGTGGCCGGGCAGCGCTCCCACGCCCGGAACCCCAGTTTTCTCGGATCCAGCGGCGGGGATCGACAAAAGGATTAGAAGACGGTCCGTGAGCCAATGTCCTTACAAGCAGTTCCTCTGAACCAGCTTGTTTAGCAAGACGGCGAAGCAGACCGACCACACAAGTTGTGTCCCCGTGATTCAAGTATCTACTCCTAGGCTGCCCTTCCAGGGAAAGGCGGAAGAACCAAACCCAACCGCCAAAATGTTCCGGGAGAGAACGCCATTTCCCCACTTCTAAGCTGGGAGACGCAATAACTATTCGGCGGACCATGCGTTACTGACTGACGCCCCGTGGGTGGTGTTTTGTGTGTGTGTGATTGGTGTTCCACTCAAGGAGGAGGAGCCCGAAAGAGCTTAAAACGACGCCGAAGTGTGCTGGACGTCGCTCTGAACCAAGTAACGGTTCAACCACCACGCTCGTGGTTTGTGAAACTCCTAACCTCTCTATGCTGTAAATAAGTGTAAATAGTGCCATAAACCTGTTTGTTTTTCGCATCGCCATCTTGTTAGCACTCGTTTCATCAACCCGAAGTTATGCCACGCAACCACAAAAGACGGGGTGGACTCCGGTCCGCAACAACTGGTGATCAGCGCTGGGATTCGGAGCGACTACTGGTAAACAGTGCTGAGATCCGCAACAACTGGAGAAGAGCGCTGAGATCCGCAACAGCGCCTACAGAAAGGCTGTTAAAACTAGGGGTGCACAACAGCATGGACGAATTATGGGAGGCGCATCTGATGATGCAGCATGCTAGGCTTTCGACAACCAAAGTGGGCTGGATCACATTAGAAAGGATTGGCATTGCGGCTGAGGCTCCCACTGGGGACACTAAAATTCAGCTGTGGCGAGAGTTACAAAAGCTCTGTACATAAAATATTTGCCCAAATTATGCATCCAATTCACCATAAGCAGCGCACGCAGGCAAAAGCCAGAGTTTTACACGTTGAGTATGGCGAGTACAAAGCGGCAGCCTATATAGATATCGCGGAATATAAGTACAACGGTGGTGAACAGGCGGGGGCGCTTGGTGGCCTCTGGATCGGTCAAAACGCACTCCTCAGAAACTGCAGAGGAAGCGGCGACGACGCTAGCTATAACTAATTCGCAGTCGGGCTTGATTTTCAATGCTTCAACGACAGTCATCCAAAATCTGGCGAGGGGCAGAAAATCGGCGACCTCCGCACGATTTCTGCACGGGGCCACGGGACGATAAATTCGAGAAATAGAAATTGTCTGGGTACCAGCACACTCTGGGAACCCTGGGAACGAGGCGGCTCATTTGAATGCTCGAGGTTTCGTCAGCAGCGTAGGTGAACCGCCCGTTCCGGAGATGTCCACGAGAGGTGGGCTGGTATCCTTTCACGACATAATGAATCATTATAAACTAGAGAGAAGGTTTTATCCACCCCCGCACAAACGGTTGACTAAGGTGCAGGAATGCGTCTGGAGAAAACTGCAGACGCGACCTTTTCCTAACCCTTAGGTGTTGAACAAAGTATACCCGGATGAGATAAAGCCGCAGTGCAAACGGTGCCATGCCCCGCCGCGGTGATCTAGTGGCTAAGGTACTCAGCGGCTGACACGCAGTTCACGGAATCGAATCCCAGCTGCAGCGACTGCATTTCCGATGGAGGCGGAAATGTTGTAGACTTGTGTGCTCAGATTTGGGTGCACGTTAAAGAACCGCAGGTGGTAAAAATTTCTGGAGCCCTCCACTACGGCGTTTCTCAAAAGCATATGGTGGTTTTGGGATGTTAAACTTTACATTTCAATCAAATCAATCAGCAAATGGTGCCAGACTGTGGCAACATATGATCACATACTTTGGAAATGTAGAATAGTGCCACCGCCGGTGGATATTATGCGTGATCCCTCTCTTGAGCACTGGGAGGCCGTATTGACCAGCTCACACCCAGTCTTCCAGTTAAGGGTCGTGGAGTGGGTCACACAGGTCACCGCCAACCTTGGGTGGATGGCCATCTAGTATGGAATCGTCCGCAGTTGCTTCCTGACGAAATAGTTTCACCATCCATCCATCCATCCATCCACGGTGACTTCCATCTTGTTGGGAAAATGAGGCGTCTCAGACGCGCCGACCGGTGCTTCCTTGCTACCACCTATCTGCTCAGCAGCGTTCGTGGCAGGGGCGGCAGCAGTCGTGTGTGCGCGTCCCAGCTGTCGATCCGCAGGCACCAACGGGCAGTTGGCCATGCAATAGAAAAAACTTCAGTTCCCACCTTGGTTGCGCTGTCAGATGACTTCATTAACGAGCTGGATTTTGTGGTACCATATACTTTTGGGTGTCCGGTGATTTTCGCTGCAAATTCATGCCTTGAAATAGGAGCTGACGTGAACACGCGTCCCCTCACTTCGACAATCGCAGCACCCTTGCGGATATGATCCTAGTTTTAGGGGCGAAGCTCTTTATAGCGTCACCCGTTCGTCCCTCGTAGCCGTTGTAGTATGTAACAAGTATAAGATTTTGACCTCCAAGGTGGTGCCGGTGAGAGATTTCTTCTGTGCGTTGTTGAACAATAAAAAATAATGCGCAATGTACATGCCAATAGCTGCTAATGGGGAATGAGAGACAGGAGCATTCGGCTTTTAGTTAACGCGCACGCTGCGACCTCCGTTGGCAGCCATTGGCATCTACATTGAACACTATCTGACAGGAAAAGGTTGCTACGTTATACTGGCTGGGCGTAACCCCCTTGGTTTTAGAAAGGTTTAGCGAGCGTTGAGCCGCAGTGCCATGAATACAGTCAACTAGTATATACCATAAACTCGAGGTGGTTAAAGTTGGGAAGTCGACCCGAAGCGCAAGCCGTAAGAAAGTGTGCGCTTGCCCCCTCTCGTTTAGTCCTTGGAATGTCCGCTGGATGGCGGTTCTTCTATACGGGGAATGTATGATGAAAAGATGCGAGATGCATAGAGTTTCCCACAATACTTACTAGAGAGAACTCTGGCCCCGCCGCGGTGGTCTAGTGGCTAAGGTACTCGGCTGCTGACCCGCAGGGCGCGGGTTCAAATCCCGGCTGCGGCGGCTGCATTTCCGATGGAGGCGGAAATGTTGTAGGCCCGTGTGCTCAGATTTGGGTGCACTTAAAGAACCCCAGGTGGTCGAAATTTCCGGAGTCCTCCACTACGGCGTCTCTCATAATCATATGGTGGTTTTGGGACGTTAAACCCCACATATCAATCAATCAGAGAGAACTCTGGCGCTAGTGTCTATGGGAGTTGCAACACACGGCGCTTCAGCGAGCATGGGAGTGATGGGTAGTACATACATTTGTCTAATTTTCGTACTTCTGGCCTGCTTCTGGCTCCGTGTGTGTTCGTGTGGCTTGGAGCTGTTTTCTTCACGAAAACATAAATTAGCAAATGTTCACCGTTTGCGCTTCACAACCTTATTCTTTTAAGCTTACTATTTTGAATCAAGTCCCTAAGTTCAAAAGGATTCGTTCCTTCAAAACGAAATCGTAACGAGCAATAAACAAAGCTGCAAGATCGATTCTGCGCCCGCAAGAAGGAAGACTAGGCAAATGTGTGTACTGCCCATCATTCCCATGGTCGCTGAACGATCGCAGCGCCAGAGTGCCCTCTAGTTAATTTTGGGAAACTCTATGGCGAGATGGTGGTACTTGGAGTGTTGAATAGATGGACGAACGGACACACAGACAGATGCATGGATGGACGCATGAACAGACGCAGGGGCGGATGCATGTACGAACGCAGGGACGGACGCACGAACAGACGCACGCGCGGATGGTCACACAGATGGACGCATGGACGGACGGAAGCAAGAACGAATGGACGGACGAATGCTTCGCTCACTCTCCATCATTCCCTCCGTGGATATTGTCACGGGGTCGTGACGTGGCCGAAGGCAGGATACTTTGTGTTGGGATTTAACAGTTTATTTGGGCGAACCTGTGCCCGCCAAACGGAAAGTCCGATTACAGTAGCAGTCTTGCACGGATAGCAGTGAATGGAGCGTCGGCCGTCAATTAACAACTGACAAGCGGCGAAGTGCGTAGGCATACTCTTGCCATCGAATGTTCTAGCGTTATCGCTGGCGGTGGCGTAGGTTCCAGAATAATCCGTACATTTCGCAGAGTGGGCGTGATCTTATCGAAATGATCTACTAAACTCCGCAAGCTTCTTGAAAACTGCACGCGCGTTTTGCGCTGAGAATTGTGTAGTGTTTTGGGGCGATTACAAAACTTGAAAATGGAACGTGGCAATATGCTGCTAATTTTTTTTAATGCGAAGTTTTTAGCGAACTTTAGGGACTTCGAGCGTAGCTGTCTGTCTGTCTGTCTGTCTGTCTGTCTGTCTGTCTGTCTGTCTGTCTGTCTGTCTGTCTGTCTGTCTGTCTGTCTGTCTGTCATTCGGTCGGTCGGTCGGTCGGTCGGTCGGTCGGTCCGTCCGTCTGTCCACTTAAGACTTCTAGCTCTCCTGGCCGTTTCGATAATGCTATCAATACCTAACTTGGTTTGTCATAACACGACTGTATTACGAGTATGAGTGACTAGTCATAACATGAACATCATGACATGTATGCCAAGAATGTCATGATTTACATTTCATGGTCTTCCTGCTCTTGCGATGGTTTCGTTCACATGACATGTTGCAAAACTGGTATGGTATGACATGACTGCATGGCGAACCAATCGACAGACCCTAACATGAAAATAATGACATGCGTGTCATTTAAAAACATGAATACTTGCCACACTCATGATGTGCTTGCGGCCGTTTCGCTAGCTTCGCATATACCTAATTTGGTATTACGGGACGTGAATGGATGAAGAAGGCATGTGACTGATGCTAACATGATAATCATGAGATGCATGTCATGTTACAACATGACTACATGCTGCACTCATGATGTACTCACGGCTGTTTCGCTAGCTTCACTTATACCCAATTCGGTATTACGGGACGCCAATGAATGACGAAGGTATGCGACTGGTGCAAACATAATAATCATCAGGTGCGCGTCATGTAACAACGTGACTACATGCCACGCTCACTATGCGCTCGCGGCCATTTCGCTAGCTTCACATATACCAAATTTCGTATTAAGTGACGTGATCGAACGACACAAGTAAATGACACGCCCAAACATGATAATCATGACATGCGTGTCATGTGAAGCATAACTAAAAGATACGATCACAGTATGCTCACGGCCGTTTCACTAGTTCCACACATACCAAATTTGGTATTACGTGACAGGAATGGACGACAAATTTAAATGACATGTCCTAACATGATAATGTTCGTGTCTTTTCTACAACCTGATAAATGACAAAACTGAGATCGATAAAAACAAATATATCAGACCACCAACATACATCTCATCACGACGGGACCATCCCTCGAAAGTGTGTGAATATATGTGCCGATCATCAACGTATGCAAATACTTTTTTTCCTAGAACTATACACGAATGAAACAGTCTTCCAAAAAACATTGTGACCGCCCTTCCACAGCGTTTCCTTCAAATTTAAAGGAGTATGTGGTCACACAATGATATTGTATGCTGTGATTTAGGTATTTTTGATTTGTTTTTATTTTTTATGTACCGTGCAATTCAACTTGTCCCCGCTGATTTAAATGCACTTTAAATTTGTAAACCCCTCTACAACAATGCCCCCAGAGGGCGCTGTAGGTATATGTATAAATAAGTATAAATAAATCTAAATAAGTATAAATCATCATACGCGTGTCATGTAAAATTTGACTACATGTTACGCTAGCTCCACATATACCAAAAGTGGTATCAGGTGATGTGAATGATGGTGAAGGTAAATGACACGTCCAAATATGATAATCATGATATGAAAGTCATGTACGGCATAGTTTACCTCCACGTCGTCACGTTGTGCTAATTTTAAAGGGGCTATATCGAGCTTCCTCATTCATGCTTCGCATATCATCGATTCCCAATGTACGTGGGATCTGTCTATTTTTTTTTTTAGCTGGCGGCTACTAACCAACAAAAATTAATTCTAATTTGAATTACTGTACCTGACAGTGTTAAACAACCTTTCGCATTTTAGTAAGCTTCAAAAAAAGCGTAGGACCAGAAACTTCTCATCTTATGAAGCTTGCATAGTGCATTTATGAACGCCTCAGCTTTGCAAGCAACTATTTTGCAGTTTTGCTCTTTGCACATTGCAATCAGTTAGCTGCTTAAACATATATTGTCCAAATTGTTCGCTTCCAGTCAGTGAATATTGCGCATCATAAAATGACTATTCAACCTAAATACCTGCCCATCTTTCAGCAGTGCTTCAGGTTGAAATGATAAGCTGCAGTTAATACGCACATAATCAAACGGTAACAAATCGCAGAATGGTTGGGAGGCGGGCTGGATGGTATAGATTTATATTGAACTATTGGCAGCGCGAAATAACGGGACGCAAACAAGTATACATCCACCGCAAACTATTATATATGTATACGTCCATCGTGACCAAAAAACTAGGAAGATGTGGGAACCTTTTCCACGAAAAAACTCCCCGCCCAAACACTCCTTACAAATGTGCGAAAGCTTATAAGTGCGGTCCAGGTGATTAGGATAGGTTCAAGCGGACATGACGCTCAATCGTTTCGCAATTACTGGTTATATGTTCGTGCTTCCTAATGAGATTGGACGAACATTTCATTCGGGCTCGCCACAGTGTTTATTTCACAAGCCGCCCATTGTGCCTCACATGATCACGGTCATGGAGGAGTGTAATGAGCGGTTAAATGCGTTTTGCAATGAGTTAATCGTGGTGGTCGTTCTCGAACCACAGGCGGTCACAGACGACGCAGCCAAAACCAATGTGCCGCTGGAGAAGCTCCCACCGAAAGCGGTGCTTCCGCAATCATCGACGCCACGTTTTGCAAGCGTCTGACACCGCGAGGCAACTCGGCGGCGAGGTCTCAGCAAAAACTGTTGCGTGCGCACTTGGCGCCACGGCTGAAACGACGCCACCGCAGCCAATGGCGCGCGTGCTTGTGAACGACGTAACTGATAACACAACCAATAAAGACTGCTCATGACCCCGCTGCCCGACGGATTTTCGTTTCTCAATGCCATAAACCGCTTTCACAGTAGAAAGGTAGTTGTGTCCGCTCACAGTCGATATCACTTTTAGGCTGTGAAATCTCGTTTCTGGACGACACTTGGCCACGGTGAAAGTTTCTTGCACTTCCTTTAGCCTTCGTGTTTTTTAGACGTATTCAGTTGAACGGTGAACGAACCAAGTTTCAGTCTGCGCTCATTTGCCTCCTCCTTTGCGTCCCGTTTGTTCACGCTGCCAATGTTTCAGTATGATAATAGACCAAACTTTCACACTCACCGTCCTCGTCCGATCGGTGACCAGTACGTTGACTACGTTTTTGAAAAAAAAAACATATAGAAAGTGGATGAGTCTGTAGACTGATATTAACAGTGCGTCAGCTGCAATATTACGGAGGCTATGTAGACGATGCGCAAGTTTATTAAAATACACTACTACACACGTTGAAATTGCCGTGTTAAATTTTCTGTACATATGAGTGAAAGAAAAAAAAGAGATTTCAAGGGCTCATTTTTCTTTGTTAGACACAACCTTGACATAGTGAACGAACTGTGAGGCGAAGGAAGGTGTTGCTGACATTATATTTCAGCATTTATTCCTTATTGTGATGATTTATAGTGCCGTAATAATGCGAGGCACAATCGTACATTGACATCGGTTGTCAGAACATGTGATTGTCGTTATCGACTTAGTTTAAAGCCAGTCACCAACTACAAAAGGCACACACGCTAGTGTCCTTTTAATGCCACGAAGTAGGTGCATAGCAAGTTCAGAAAGATTTCATGCACTAAGTGTTTAAGTATATGCACTGGGAACAGAGTATCGCTATCCCATTTAACTCTTGAAGGGCCACTCACCACTCCGTGTTTAAAGACAAGGGGGAAATTTTCTCCTCTCCTGCATACCCTCAACGCATCCTCCTCGCATCTTAGTTCTTAAATGCACGTGAACAACATCAGCACTAAGCGCTCGAGCTTATCAAGATTTCGCGTTTCTCGGCTGCACGCTGTTATCGCCACTTGCGCAGTTGTAAAAAAAAAGAAGCTTGATTGGTTGATTGTGCACGATTTTCGTGCGAGACAAAGAAGAACGGGTGGGCGGCTGCATGGCAAAGCAGTGCAGGAGACAGATCACATGTGCTATGTCGCGTATATCAACGAATCCAGACCATGTACGCTGCAGACGTCACGGGAACTACTGCCTACGTCACACTAGTGCACCAAGAAGGACGAGAAATGTCAGGAAAGAATATTGCACTCTTTTTTCGTATTTTGGGAGCCTGGTAAGTGGCCCTTTAAATTCGTTAAGGGTCCTCCATCTTCTCGCATACTTTCTGGCGATACGAATTTCGGATGGTACGAATATTTTTTGTTGACCCCACGAGATTTATATCATACAAGTTTCACTGTATATATACTATATACTTGTCAGTTACCTCACACTACAAGGTGAGGATGCATAAGGATAGGAGGACACATAACTGAACGAATGAAGTGGTACTTACGTAGTGCTTGACTTCCCTGAGGACCACGAAAAACGCAGGCATAAAAAAGATAAAAATAGCAGTGTGAGATTTAGGCGGCATAACAACGAATCCTGCTCAACAAATTCAGGAATATTGTTATAGATGCTATTCTTAATGGGTGGCTCTATAGTCACAAAAACGGTCACAGTCTCACTGCTAAAGCAAAACAATGAATGTGATGGCAAAAAACTACATTGTCATAGAAAGTAGCAGTGAACTCCTCCCTGCTGGCGTAACTAAACGAAACAATATCGTTAAGACACGTGGTCGCTGCAGAAAGCTTAGCGACTTTCTCACTGTCTATTTCGAGAAAGCATAGTAGGTAAAAATTGTGGCCCATCCGGTCCTCCCTGCCAAGATTGTGCGCGGGTCACCGCACCCAGCCGATAAAAGTTTCGTGCGCCACCGTGCATCCTCACTTCGATATCCCTGAAGCCCACTCACCGTTCGGATGATGGCCGGCACTTTGCCTTTCTTTATAAGCCACAATTGCAGCCATCCTCACAGCATACAGCTCGTAGGGCGATGTTAACTCCCTTGGAGTTTATTCGGCACTTCATATTATTCGGAAGAAAAGCGCTTAGAGGGTACAAACAACTCTTACTGTAAGAAAAATGGGAACTGTTAAAGGTATTTTATGTACCATCGATAATTTCTACAATATCAGATGAAGTCGGAACTACTGAGGCTTCAAGACTGTGTTTAGAAAAAACACTAATGCATCTCGAGAAAAGTTTATATATAGAGTTTAGCATGATCTTCAATAGGCAAACAGTATCAAGCTAATGTGTTTAGAAAAACAAATACTTCGACACAAGGTCCAAGCAATGCCATACGAACTGCCAGCTGACTTTAACACGACAGCTGCGGTCACTCAAAGAAAGAATAGGCGCATGAAAACATGGTAGCTGCAGCGAGCGGAGCGACCGTCGTTCTCTTTATGGCTTCAACGCAAACTTTGTGGCGATAACACAATGTGTGCAAAAGTTTAGGTCATCGCGTAGTAAATGTGATTGTAGTGATCATGATCGAAATATAAAAGATTTATATGTGGAGTTTAACGTGCCCAGACCACCACATTTTTATGGGAGACGCCATAGTGGAGGGCTCCAGAAATTTCAACCACCTGGGGTTCTTAAACGTGCACCCAAATCTGAGCACACGAGCCTAGATCATTTCCGCCTCCATCGGAAATGCAGCCGCCGCAGCCAGGATTATATCCCGCGACCTGCGGGTCAGGAGCCGAGTACCTTAGCCACTAGACCACCGCGGCGGGGCATGATCCAAGTATACTATACGCTGTAAAATACCCGGACGGGAAAAAGAGAAAGACAAGCGCGGGCTATCAACTTAAGGTATATTTATCCCGCATTGCATTTGAATTTGACAACCAGGAAAACAAAAGAAGACAGAAAGGAAAGTGGCATTTGAACAAAAGCCAACATCAAACCACCAGAAGCACGAGGCAGAATATCAGATTCGTTACACATATACGTCATTTGCCAGATAATGAACCTCTTTATCTAGGAGGGCAACCAATGATTTACTCATGCAGTTGTCAGGTTCCCGAGCCATTCTCTCTGCTTCACTAATCATGCAAGTGTGACCATATTTGTGCCTATGCAATGCAACTGTATTTTCAAACAGCGCATGACAACCACACCTGCTGGCATGCTGTGCCAAGAAGCCTTCATTGCCACTGTGAACAGTACGTGCGTATTCACGCCGGCCCTCATTTAGGCACCTACCGGTCTGCCCCTGTAGCACGCACCACATGATAGCGAAATCCGCTGCATTCGTGACACATTGGATAAACTGGGATTTGTGCCTGACATTGCAGGAGCACTTAGGCTTACTGTTCACACATGTCAGTTTGGTGAGCTGGAAAGTTTATGAGGTGCAGAAAAAACAACCTGCATGCCTATGCGTTGGCCTAATGCCTCATTGAGCGCCTGCGTGAGCACGCACGTGATGTTCGCAATGGCAATGAAGGCTTCTTGGCTCAGCATGTCATCCGGTGTGGTTGTCATGCACTGTTATTGCCATAGCAATTATATCAACGCCCTCGGCTGGAATTTGCCACCAGTGTCGGCGTCGACGTGGGTGTCGCCGTCACTCACCGTTTTTGTATACGTACTTTTACACACACACACACACACACACACACACACATATATATATATATATATATATATATATATATATATATATATATATATATATATATATATATATATATATATATATATTGTAGCCAACTGGAGCCGAAACATGAGCAACTGAAATCAGCGTTAATTTTTTATAAATGTAGTAAATTGAGCTAGGACAATTTGTTTGGTACAGATTGTGAGAACGGATACACGCGCTCATTTTGGTGATTTTTTCTATTGAATAAGAGGTGTATGAAATAATAAGTCTTCGGGGGTCGTTATACTTTCAGGGAAAAAAGAGAGAGACAGAAAAAGAGCTGAAGAGTTCAGTGGCGAGTAATACGTAAAGAAGGGAGGGTCGGGTCGCTAGGCAGAACGGGTTGTAGAGCTTGGAAGAAAAAAAGGGTTGGATGAGTTGGTATTTGTGGGCGGCGTTTTGCGCAAAAAATGAACAAGAAGGAAGAGAGGACAGACAGGCGCAGCTTGTGCTTTGTGTGTGTGTGTGTGTGTGTGCGTGTGTGTGTGTGTGTGTGTGTGTGTGTGTGTGTGTGTGTGTGTGTGTGTGTGTGTGTGTGTGTGTGTGTGTGTGTCCATAATTTTGCGCAAAATGCCGTCGTCCCCAAGGGTTGCGGGACAGAGAGACAGACAGACAAAGAACTTTATTGGGTCCTGAGAAACGCTGCGCCTTTAAAGCAGCGTCGCGGGCTGCTCCCACGTATGAACGGGGAGGCCTAGCCTCACCGCCATGTCGCGGTCTCTCTGGACAGCCCGTAGTTGTGGTAGCAACTCTGAACTTCGTAAGCTAGAGTCCCAATCTTCTTCTGTGAGCTGACTTGGGCCCCGTAACGAGGGGCACTGCCAGAGCATATGTGCTAAGCCACTAACCTCACCACAATCAGGACAGGTAGAGTCAAAAGCCCCTGAGGAGACTATGCTGAGGAAAAATAGGCTTGGATAGGACCTGGTCTGGAGCATTCTAAACGTGATGGCTTGAGGTCTAGACAACTTGTTGTGTGGTGGAGTAAATGACCGCCTACTCAACTGGTAGTGTTTAGCCACTTCACTGAATGTAAGTAAAGCGTCCCTGAACATATCACTGCCAACCTGCGAACCTACGTCCTCCCCAGCGCGGAGGGTTAGTGCGCGCGCCCGAGTGTAAGCAGTGTCATTCAGGTTTACTTGAGAGTCCAGTAGGGGTTCGAGATGTGCAGGAAACCAGGTAATGGTATGCGGAGAAAGTGTCCTATTTTCAAGTAGTTTAAATACTTCAGTACAGACGGAACCAGAGGCGAAAGCCTTGACCGCTGACCTTGAGTCGGTGCAGATTTGCGATTTACTGTCATACAAAACGGCAAGGGCTACAGCTAACTGTTCGGCTATTGAGGAAGTAGAGTCCCTAACTGACACAGCCTTGATAAGAGAGCCCATATTATTGAAGGAAATAACAGAAAACCTAGCCGAGCGACCGTACTGAACGGCATCGACAAAACAAACTGAATGAGGATCGTTCCTGATGTTCTTCAGGAGTGTGATGGCCCTAGCCCGGCACCTTCCTACGTTGTGCTGAGGTTGGATGTTTCGCGGAAACGGAGAGACCTGGATGGCAGTACGCTGTTCATCTGATAGTTGAAGACGGTGATCCTCTACGAGCGTGGGACTGAGGCCTAGGACGGACAGAATCTTCCTTTTAGGATGACTGACAATTGGGCGTGTTGGTAAAGGTTCATGATGAGACAAGCGCAAAAATACACACTCAGAGAGGACACAGACAAGCGCTTGTCTGTGTCCTCTCTGTGTGCGCGTATTTTCGCACTTGTCTCATCAAGAATCTTCCTGCCAGCCGGCGTAGACGACAGGCGCATTAGCTGTGCAGTCTCTTGGGCTTCAATGATCTCATCTAGGGTGTTATGAACTCCTAGCCGCATAAACCGTTCAGTGCTTGTTCGCATGGGTATGCCCAACACCATCTTTACGCTTTTTCTGATCAGAGTTTCCAGCTTCTTCTTTCTGAATCCATACCAAGAGTGCATGGCAGCAACGCATGTTATGTGGCTCATGAGGAATGCATGAAAGAGCCTCAGTAGATTGTCTCTGGGTCCTCTTCTTCTGTGCGAAACCCTATTAATCAACCTGATCTTGTTCTCGGTCTTGGTTGAAATCTTAGCGATGGTTTGTCCGTTGTACCCGTGCGACTCTATAATCATGCCCAGCACTCTAATAGCGTCCACTCTCGGAATGGGGGCGCAACTTCCGGTGTGAAGTACAATGTCTACCTCTGATAAAAGCTTCCAGTTTTTTGGCCTGGCTCCTTTTCTATTGGGCCTGTATAGCAGCAGCTCCGATTTACTCGAGGAGCACCTCAGCCCTGTGCCAGCAAGGCAGAGCTCTGTCTGATCGATAGCTTCCTGGAGTGCAGTCTCAACTTCCCCTTCACTACCTCCGGGACACCAGATGGTAATATCATCAGCGTAAAGCGTATGGTTGATGCCATTCACGTTAGATAGCAGTGTAGACAACTTGCATGTAGCGATGTTAAAGAGAAGCGGAGATATCACAGCTCCTTGCGGCATGCCTTTAGGACCCAGTGCTATGGGAGAAGATTTGAGGTCCCCGATATTGAGCATGGCCCTCCTGGATTCCAGAAAGGATCAGACGTATCTGTGATTGGCTTCGCCTAGTCCAAGGTCTGAAATGGAGTTTAAGATGTGCGCGTGAGAGATGTTGTCAAATGCTTTTTCCAAGTCAAGATCCAGGATGCCTCTTACGTCCCTTGTGCTCACGTCTTTGATTTGATGTTTGAGCAGCTTCATTCTCTCCTGTGCGGACAAAGACGGACGAAACCCAATCATGTTGTAAGGAAAAATACATTTCTTCTCGATGTACTTAGAGACACGGTTGTAAATGACGTGCTCCGCCACCTTGCCGACACAGGACGTTAGTGATATGGGCCTTAGACTGCCTAAACCTGGAGGTCGCCCGTCTTGGGAACGAATACAACCGATGCCATTTGCCAAGAGTCTGGGACAGAAACTTCTCTCCAAATGCGATTGATCTCATCGGTAAGGAAATTGATGGATTCGTATTTCAGGTTCCTGAGGACCTTGTTCGAGATGCCATCCGGCACCGGAGCCGATCGTCCATTAAGGTTTTGAAGAACTTCCCAAACGTCGCTGGTGGTAAAGGGCTCTCCGAGCTCATTGCAAGGGGGTTCAGTGTAAGACGGATAGTCTGAACAGCTCGAGGAGCCAATGGGTAAATATCTGTGAGCCAAACCATTCAGTATAGCGTCTTCAAAATCAGACTGTCTTGCGGCATGTATCAGTTTAGCAATGGCTTGCCTTTGATTACTCTTGGAATTCGACTCGTGCAAAAGGTGTTTAGCGAATTCCATTTCCCTCCTTTTTTCATTTGGCCATCAACATAATTGCACACCTCATCCCACTTCTGCCTATAGAGAGGGTCTGGCAGTGGTCCTCGTGTGGTTCGGTCAAGTTCTGCAATTTTCTTGCGGAGCCGACGATTGAGCCTCTGTTCCTTCCACCTATTCAGTAACGATTTCTTGGCCTCTAGGAGGTGCGCAAGGCAGCTGTTCATCTTATCCGTTTCCAAATCTGTGTGTATCTTTTTGTCGCCTCACCGACGTCTCCCTTGAGCTGTTTGGCTCATTTATCCAGGCTGGGGGTTGAGTCTTCAGCTTGCGCGCGTTCTTTTCTAATATGCTGGACGTAATCCCAATCTGTGAAACTAAACTCTCTTACGGGTTTGCACTTTACACTGATATGGGTAGCTAAGACATTATGGTCACTACCCAGATCCACGCGCAAGTTGTGCCAAGTAAAATATGCAACATATTTAACAAAGGTAAGATCCGGCGTGGTGTCCCTCGTGCAGGAGTTACCTATCCTGGTCGGAAATGCTGGGTCCGTGGCCAGGGTGAGATTGAAGTTCGCCGCTGCTTGCCACAATTCCTCGACTTTACGAGATGACCACAGATAACCCCAACCCTGATGAAGAGCGTTGAAATCACCCGCCACCACAAGCGGGGAGATACCGGCCCTGGCGGCAGCCCTACTCAAGAGCACCGAAAACCTTTGTTTCGAGTCATTTGGTGAACTCTAAATATGCAGGATGAAAACGCTACTCTTTAAATGACCCCCCGGAATTATTTCGACATATGAGTGTTCTACTTAACTACTGTTCATAGAAAGATCATACGAGATATAGGTGTATCCCTTAGATACGAGCGTGGAAATGCCCCTCCGTCCGTCTCCATAAAGAGCGTGAGATGTGTAACCCTGCAGAATGACAGAATCCGAAAGCGTCTCCTGAAGCAAAATGACATGCGGTTTTTCAGAGTGAGAACGAATGAACTGCCGAAGAACTGCCTTCTCGTGGGTAAACCCCCAGCAGTTCCACTGCCAAATCCTGAACTCTTTAGGCGGACGCGCCATGGCTAAGCTCGAGAATTATGTGCCTGCGTTCAAGGGCGTTCACTTTAGCGTCCAACGCAATGAAGTTAGCGTTCAACGTATTGAACTTGGCATCAAGTGCGCCGAACTTGTCCACCAAGGTATCGACCTTAACATGAACCAATCTGACTGTTTGGCTAAGCAACTGGAACATGTCTCTGATCTCTGTTTTAAAACTATGCAGTTCCTCATCAAAAACGGGCCTCGTCAAAGCCCTATTTTTGGCTGGACGGACAGTACACTGCACTTTCATTGGTGGTTCGACGGGCGTCTCAGCGGGTTTTCCTACGGGCGTTTCCATGGCTATTTCCGTAGGTGTTTCCACGGGCGTTTCCATAGG
>NC_134709.1:51042988-51057988 GCF_043290135.1 Rhipicephalus microplus
AGTAAACAATGGTTCAATGAGACGACCTCGCGCATAGCAGGGGAAGTCACTTCGTAAACTCATATGTGCGCTGAAGTCTCCAGCGAGAAGATACGATTTCGGAAGTTTATCAGGTGGTAAATTAAATTCGTTTGTTCTGTTGATGGTGTGGAGGCGTGCAAATACAGCAAATTGTGACCAGTTTGTTGGAAGAAAAAACACCAGGCCTGCGCGGTATAGGCGCAGCACAGTCACAGCGAAAGCTAGAAGAGTGGCCTTTCAAATCCTTTTCAGAACGCTCATTAGGTAACTACTGCAAGCACACTTGCAACTTTTGCGTTGTAGGCCGGCATTCGCTATGCTAATTTTGCCATTCTTCTGAGAAGCGTAGTAGCCGCTAAACACTTGCTAGGAATTTTGGGACATTTATCTATGTAGTGGCTGATGACAATGAGGAATTATGGCAAAACTGGGTATGCACCACAGCTAATAAGGGAACAAGAACAAACTTTTGTGATGATTTGGAGCATTGAACGACCCACGTGTTATGCCATTCGCGTTGTGGCACGACTGGTTGTTCTTGCACTGTTGTGAAACGCTAAAGGCAAGACGATAGTTATAGCGCGAAAACAAAACGACGACACAGAGACAAGAAGGGCAGGAAAGCGCTCGTGTCTTTCGTGTCCTTCTTGTCTCTGTGTCGTCGTTTTGTTCTCGCACTATAACTATCGTCATGCCATACCAACTAGCCCAAGCTGCCACACTTCAATGCTAAAGTCAAGTTTGACAACAAGTCACAAGCACCGGTGTAGCTCAGTGGTAGAATAATATACTGGCCTCCAACGAACCTGGGCTCGAGCCCCACTGTGTCATTGGTGCTAACTCATGTCTGTCTAAGGCAAGTTTGACAAGTTACAAGCACTGGCGTAACTCAGTGGTAGAATATTAGGCTTGCACTCAGCGGACATGGGTTCAAGCCCCACTGTGTCATTGGTGCAAAGTTTTTCTCATTTGGTGCGATGTGCTTACGGACATCGGCGGCGGCGGCCAACAACAACTGCGCGTGACCCAAAAAGTGATCTCATTGCAGCTTTCGCTGTAAAAAACACTTCGTATGGCTATTGTCTCCAGAGATGCTTGAAGCAATAAATGTGTGCAAGCTGCTCCTTGATCACTACAAAGGTTACTTCCCCAAACAACACGACCGCCTCATTCCGGTCCATTGGAAAAATAACGTAATGTAATCTTGGTGTGTTTTGCTTTCAGGTGTGTTTTTTGCACACATGCCGCACTTTTGGCGATTGTTGTGTAAAAACTCTTATACGGCATCGAGGTTTCTGAGGAGTCCTCTGACGTTCCACTGGAGCCTTCGTGTCTTCATTTTAAAGCGATAGCGTTAGAGAGCTCGTGTCGCAGAAATTTCGCCGTCGGCATCAGCACCATTGGTTTTGAGCGAAAACTCATCCATGGGTGAAAAATCGAGAAAGAAGCTAATAAAATAAATAATAAAATTTTCAAACCTATCGAGTATCGAACCTGGACTGTTCGAGGGGCAAGAAGGTATCCTATCACAAAGCCGCGACGTTATTTGCAGCTCCTGCGGCGAAAAAAAACACTACATAAATGCCTTGTACTGAAAGACGCCTTCTTAACGCATTTTGTTCGACAGGTGTGACGACGAAAAGGAGCCCATTCAGCAATTTACAGGCGCATTTGGGAGGCATCAAACTACGTTGAAGAAGGCCGGGCAGTGCAGCCATTTCCGCTAAAAACACACATGAACTTTCAAACAGCTCTGAAAACAGACAACGATGTCAATCTAGATGAAAAGATATCATGCCTTTCCAGAGGCGTTGATCAAGCAAACAGCAAAAACTTGATAATGTGCTGCCATCTGTGAGGCATCGATAGATATGTCGGGTATCGCATGATGGATATCTTTGTCTCCCGAAAATACGTGTTTTTCCGACAAGTTGTTTAGAGCCAAAAACTCGCAACGTCACTTCAAGCCTGGTAGCTGAAGCAGTGGAAGTGAGGACACCACCTCCGGAACGTCCAAAAAGCCCCGATTGAATTCGCCAAACCGAGATCAATCCCCTGATGTGGTTGAGGACTCAATGTATTTTTACTTTGTGCTGCCCACATCCGTCCTTTCCGCTTCCTGTTGCCTGTACTGTTGAAATGCTCGCTTCTCACCCTTACAATCCCTATGCGTTTGTTGTCTCTGATGCACGCAAACTGTCCATTATTTCATATGTCACTGTCACTCACGATGAAACCTTCATGCACCAGTTTGTGAGTTCTCTGTTGTGGCGGCTATGCCTTGTCATAGTAATTGCATCATGCGAGTTACGCTGCATGCTGCGTGTGTTCTATTGGTGTTATTATTGGTGTTGCTTACTGTGTCCAATATATCTGTGCGCGCGGGTAAATCACAGCGCTAGTCCTTCGAGTATCATCACGCTGACTTCATCTACTGCCGCTTGACACAGGAGAAGCCGTGGCGCCTCCTTACTCATTGCTTTTATGGAAAAAACTATGATTGCTTTTTATCTCCCTAAATTTATTTTAAACAAATAGGCTATCATGACTTTCAATGTTCGTGGTTTTATGGATCTGGTCGAACAACAGGAGATAATGAACCTTGCATGCTCGCTCAGGATGGACGTGCTTTTCTTGCAAAAGACCAACTTTCGAACGCGGCATGACGTCATGACCTCCCGTACTAGGTTTTCGGTTTAAGTTTCTCTTCCCTATTGCCGACGAAGTCACGGGGTACCGGTGTCGTGTTTCTCCGCCCGAGGTTCAGGCGTGGTGCGCATTGCCTCTTCGATGCAGAAGGCCATGTTATCGCGGTGGACATGTCGACAAACGAGCAGAAAATTCAATACACCAACCTTTACGCACCCGTGAATAGGTCTCTTGCCAATTAATGTTATAGAGAGTCCAGGTAATTCTTGCTATATTGAGCACCATGCGTGTTGTTAGGTGATTTGGACTGCATTATTTATTCAATTCGAGATGCCTGAGGCCCTAGTCAAGCAAGAAGCACGTTCCATTCGAAAAAGCTGCAGAAAATATGTAGAGAGTTGAAGTGGGTCGATGCATGGACAATGCTTCACGGGAACACCTTTGGAGCTACGCGCGTCCAGGCTACGTCTCAGAGCAGGATTGACAGAGCCTATATCCTTGACGAGCTCGTTGCCACTTTAGAGACATGTGATGTCATTACTTTAGTGCTTGGGCAACGCAAGCTCAGCGACCACATGCCAGTGCTGTTCATTTTGAAGGCCCAGCTTGGAAGGCATTGCTCCAAGTTGTGGCGAATGGATTCATCGATTTTAAATGAAGTTTCGGTATCTGAAATGCGCTTGAATATCTATGCGTCCTTGGAAGACACGCCACAAATTACTCTGAATGCTTGGGCCTCTTGAAGCCCAGATGGCGTGTGATTGCGCAGGAGGCAAGGAAAACGCGCCATTCAGGTTTAACATCACAAATGAATGAAACATTGAGGCATATTAAAATCGTTGAGTGCGCACGTAATCTAACTAGCGCAATGCAAGAGTACATTGAAGCAAAAAAAGCTAAATACGACCTTTTGTTGAGGGCAAGGTCCAGGGCTTTTAAGTGCGCAGAGAAACTGCACCTGTCTACGGATGGACTAGGTTAACTTGGCATGTGCAGAGCGAGTAGGAGTAAGGAAACACCAGCCCAGTATTATAGGTGCAGCGCGGACAGAGTGTGAGAGCATCGTGACAGATATCAAATCAATCGAGGAGGTCTTTCGGGCACATTTTGAAAGGCTCTATTCTGCAGACCATCGCACCAAAGACAGCGACCAGTGTCAAAGAATCGCAGACTTCTGTGAAGGCTTCCCCACGATATGTCCTGAAGTGTCTGGTATGCTCTGCGCTTAGGTGACTAAAATTGAAGTTTCGCAAGCCCTGAGGAAAATGAATACTACCATGGCTCCAGGTCGAATCGGAATACTGACAGGGTTTTATATAACTTTATTCGACGTCCTAGGCGACGCACTTACTGACATGGTCAAAGGGTTAATGGTTGACGGGAAAAAGCCAAGGTCCTTCAGTGAAGGCCGTGTAGTCTTGCTGCCAAAGGAGGGCATGGATTTTGACAATCTATGGTCGTGGAGGCCGATTACCTTCCTTAACACGGACTACAAACTTGTGGCTGCGATCCTTGGTTTGAGGCTAAAACTTTTCTTGCCCGATAATGTGCCACCCACGCAAACCTGTGCAGGGCCGGGTAGGTCCATTTTTTACACATTTACACTGATAAAAGATTTATTCTACTATGCCAACGCCAAAAAAGTTACCGGTGCTTTCGTGTCGTTAGATCAAGCTAAGGCCTTAGACAGGGTTAAACATGACTACCAATACTGCGTGCTTAGAATGTTTTGTTTTCCCAAGCACTATGTCCGCTGCATAGAGCTTCTATACACCATGACCAGCCGACTCCTTATCAATGGTGTGGAGACAACAAGCTTTCCAGTAACAAGAGGTGTTCGCCAGGGATTCTAAATCGCACCGGTGCTCTTTGTTCTTTCCATAGATCCTCTCATTCGAAAAGTGGCAAAATGCTGTAATATTGTCACGGGCTAAGTAGATGCCTGAGGATGACGACGATGAAGTGCTGAACGTGAACGTGCTCGGACTGCAGCAGCGTTGTACGCATTAGCTCGCCAGTATGTTCGCCAGTGCGCATTTGCTCGCCAGTGTATACTTTATTACCCGTAACATCATTGGTGGAAGGTGCGGGGTACCACTCGCTATACAACCCAACGAGCTGGATCTTCGCAGCGGACGGCGCATTGCAGCTGCCACGATGACTGACCAGGCTACTCAATGTCAACAAGATCCGTCAGCCCCGCAGCCGATCGTTGTGGTGCAACCTCGTGACCCAGGCCCATTCAACGGCACAAGTGGCATAGACGTCGATGACTGGCTGGTTCAATATGAGCGCGTCAGCAGCAGCAATCATTGAGATCCGACGCTTCTGCTGTTGAACATTATCTTCTACTTGCATGGCACGGCAAAACTCTGGTACGAGACACATCAAGAAGAGTTGACTAGCTGGGACGTCTGTAAGCAGAAATTGCGCTATCTATTTGGGAAAACCATCGGACGTCAAGTGGCCGCAAAGAAAGAGCTTGCGACTCGTGCCCAGACATCCACTGAGCCGTACATCACGTACATCCAGGACGTGTTGGCTTTGTGCCACAAGGTCGACAAGGACATGCTCGATGAGGACAAAGTCGGACACATCCTGAAAGGAATAGCGGATGACGCCTTCAATTTTCTCCTGTGCAAGGACTGCTCGACGGTGGAGTCGGTCATCGAAGCATGTCGTCGCTTCGAACAGGCAAAAAGTAGGCGCATAGTTCACCTATTTGACCGCCTTGCCAACACGGCGGCTACGTCCTCTTGTGAAGATTTGCCCACACTACACCAACCACCAGCGCCAGAAAACGTCACCAGAATAGTCCGTCGGGAACTCGAGGCTATGGCTCCCGCTATGTCTAGCGTCAGCGCGCCAGGACACAACCTCGATGCCGTTTCAATGATACAGGCCGTGGGTTCGCCAAGAGATCGCGAATATGGGAATTTCGCCACCTCATCGAAATTCCCCTGCTACTTCCAGCTCGGCTCCAGTCGTTGCGGCTGCCACTCCGAACCGCACGTTCGCGCCACGACGAAACCCAGCTGAATGGCGCACTCATGATGATCGGCCCATATGTTTCACGTGCCATCGGATAGGACACATCGCTCGCCATTGCTGCAGCCGTTGGACCTCGTCACCTCGACCGAGTTTCTATGATTGGCGGTCTCGCTCTGAACGTGCACCTTATGCCCCGTCCTACCGTGCTGAGACAGGTTCAGAGCATAATCCAGAACGTCGGACCAGCCGCTCGCCATCGCCCGTGCGTCGTCAGTCCCGCTCGCCCCAACCCCGCCGTTCTCGGTCTCCCTACGACCGTCACTCGGAAAACTAGCCGGTGCAGCCCCCGGAGGTGACGCTGCATAGACGACTCGGACTGCAAATCCTCTGATTACTCCCGACCAGCGGTGCAACCTTCTTACAATTCTCGTTAATGGTTTACCTATAACTGCTCTTATTGATACCGGTGCACAAATATCTGTGATGAGCTCAGACCTCCGCCGCCGCCTCCAAAAAGTTCTGACGCCTGCGATCGCACCTACCGTTCGTACAGCGGATGGGAGTACTCCTGCTGTGTTTGGAATGTGCACCGCGCGATTAAAAATTTCTGAGCATCACACTTCAATTCTGTTCGCTGTACTGGAAAATTGCCCTCATGACCTCATCCTTGGACTCGAGTTTCTGACTTCACACGCTGCGCTCATTGACTGTTCCAAAGGTCTTCTTCGGCTCGAACTACCATCCATTTCGGAGACCGTCTCTGCCAGCCCACCTCGTCTACGCTCTGTCGATTTCCTCAGACTTCCGTCGCAAGCCGCAGTCCAAGTCCAACTCTCGCCATATCCTGCAGTACCCGATGGTGATTATGTTGCTGCCCCAACTTCTGACGTCGCCATGACACGCAATGTTGCACTCCCCAACACGGTGATTACCGTTAAGGACAACCGAACTTCATTTCCCATCCTCAATTTCGGCCTCTCAGCGCAAGTTATTCCTCGCGGCATGTCACTTGCGCATCTGACACCACTGGTCGACCACACAGTTTCCGCCCTAACCACCGATTCGCCACCCAATTTTTCATCAACGTCGTTCTCGTCACGCTCCTGTTCCGACCTTTTCAAGCCAATGCTATCTGAGAAGCTCACCTCTGAACAAGTCTCTGCTTTCTGCCGTGTGCTTGCTTCTTATCAGGACATCTTTGACTTCGGCGACCGTAATTTGGGCCAGACATCCGTGGTAACCCATCGCATCGACACCGGTGACGCTCGACCCATTCGCCGACGACCCTACCGTGTGTCAGCCCCGGAGCGTGCTATTATACAACGAGAAGTTGATAAAATTCTTGATAAGGGCATAATCGAACCCTCATCTAGTCCCTGGTCCTCACCCGTTGTACTTGTTAAAAAGAAGGACATTAGCTGGAGATTCTGTGTTGATTACTGCCATCTCAACCATATTACCAAGAAAGATGTCTATCCCCTACCGCGCATAGATGATGCACTCGATTGCTTGCACGGTGCCAAATATTTCTCTTCAATAGACCTTCGCTCAGGCTACTGGCAGATCGCTGTGGACGACAAAGACAGAGAGAAGACGGCCTTCGTGACTCCTGACGGACTTTATCAGTTCAAGATGATGCCTTTTGGATTATGCAATGCCCCCTTCGACATTTGAGCGCATGATGGACTCTCTCCTTCGAGGCATGAAGTGGACCATCTGCCTCTGCTATCTTGACGACGTTATCGTTTTTTCGACTACTTTCGACGACCATCTTACCTGTCTGTCCACAGTGCTTGATGTTTTTCGACGTGCCAACTTGCAACTTAACTCGTCCAAATGCCGCTTTGGGCAACGCCAAATCTGCGTACTCGGCCATCTTGTTAACGCTGCGGGCGTTCAACCAGACCCTGCGAAAGTCCGAGCAGTTCCCGACTTCCCCACACCCCGCTCAGCCAAGGACGTCCGAAGTTTTCTGGGACTGTGCTCCTATTTCCGTCGTTTTGTCGAGAAGTTTGCTGAAGTAGCCCGTCCTCTAACCTGCCTCCTCAAAACGGATGTCGCATTCACCAGGGGCCAACAGCAAGCAAACGCCTTCTCGTCGCTCGTTGTCATTCTCGCCAATCCACCAGTCCTAGCACACTTCGACCCATCTGCCGCCACGGGGCTTCGTACTGACGCCAGTGGCCACGGCATAGGCGCAGTGCTGGCGCAGCGGCAACAAGGCATGCACCGCGTCGTCGCGTATGCAAGCCGACTGTTGTCGCGCTCGGAACAAAATTATTCCATCACAGAACGCGAGTGCTTAGCTCTCGTCTGGGCCATTGCGAAATTCCGACCGTACCTGTATGGCCGACCATTCTCAGTTATTACGGACCAGCATGCGCTTTGCTGGCTCTCCTCACTCAAGTACCCTACGGGACGCCTTGGTCACTGGGCGCTGCGCTTACAAGAGTACACTTTTTCCGTATCCTATAAATCCGGACAACTTCACAAGGAGGCCGACTGCTTTTCCCGTTACCCAGTCGATCCCCCTGACACGAGGGAAGATGAACAAGAGGCCCTCGTTCTTTCAATTACCGACTTCACCGACATAGCTGCTGAACAACGCCGCGACCCCTCTTTGCGTGCTATTATCAATGGTCTGCATTCTCCCCACCCTAACCACTCCTTACAACTGTTCGTTCTTCACAACGACATCTTGCACCGCTACAACGCCCGCCCTGATGGTGCTGAGCTTTTACTCGTTGTTCCTGTGCATCTTCGCTCAGACGTTTTGGCCCAGCTGCATGATGCCCCCTCCGCTGGACACCTAGGGGTGTCACGCACGCATTACAGCATTCACCGCCGATTCTTTTGGCCTGGCCTCTACCGTTCTGTGCGACAGTACGTTGCGGCATGCGACCTCTGCCAGCGCCGCAAGACACCTGCTCAGAGACCTGCTGGTACCCTCCAGCCCATTGAAGTACCAGATGAGACATTTTTCCCAGTCGGCCTCGATCTTCTAGGACCCTTTCCCGTGTCGGCCACCGGTAATAAGTGTATTGCTATTGCTACCGACTACGCAACGCGGTATGCCGTTACACGCGCCCTCCCCACCACCTGCGCTACTGATGTAGCCAATTTTCTTCTTCATGACATCATTCTGCGTCATGGTGCTCCTCGTCAGTTGATCACCGACCGCGGCAGCTGTTTTCTATCTAAAGTAGTGGACGAGCTCCTGCGATCCTGCTCTACCCACCACAAGTTCACTACAGCGTACCATCCGCAAACCAACGACCTCACAGAACGCCTCAACCGTACCCTTACGAATATGTTAGCGATGTACGTCTCCAAGGATCACAAAAATTGGGACATCCACTTACCTTTCGTTACCTTCGCATACAACAGTTCACGTCATGATACAGCTGGATTTTCCCCTTTTTTATCTACTGTTTGGTTATGGCCCGCCTTTGCCCATGGACACCATGCTCCAATCTGACGCCCCCTCATCGATTGCTTATGCTCGTGATGCCTTGGCACGAGCTGACATCACCCGCCAAGTCACCCGGGATCGTTTATGTGGCTCGCAGCTTAACCATAAGAGTGCTTACGATCGCCGGCACCGCGACGTACAGTACTCTCCGGGGCCACTCGTCTTGCTGTGGTTACCATCACGTCGTGTTGGTCTCTGCGAAAAACTAATGTCCCGTTACGTTGGCCCCTACCGCGTCATACGCAAGGCCACCGGTGTGACCTATGAGATAGCTCCACTCCATACCACATCAGTACCAGCTTCAGTCCCGACCGATATAGTGCACGTCTCACGGCTTAAACCATACTACTCACGCCTCGACAATTGATCGCACCGGGACGGTGCTTCTGCCGCCGGCGGGTAATGTCACGGGCTAAGTAGATGCCTGGGAAGGACGACGACGAAGTACTGAACGAGAACGTGCTCGGACTGCAGCAGCGTTGTACGCATTAGCTCGCCAGTATATTCGCCAGTACGCCTTTGCTCACCAGTGTATACTTTATTCCCCGTAACAATATTCAGGGCTTTCCGATGACAGGTCTGCTGTATTTGTGCGAAACCAAGCCAGTTATCGTGCTTTCTTGGAGCTGTTCGAAGAGTATGCCAGATTATCGGGTGCTTTCCTGAATGCCGAGAAAATTCCTTCGTTTCGGTGGCTTCCACGGCTCTTTGCCGGGCGGTATTCAATACGTGGATGCCCGAAATGTTCTCAGGGTATACTTTCAAGACGGGGAGGTCACCGGAAAAAATTGGGAGGATGCCGTACACAAATCCACGCAAATCTTCACGTATGCGGCTGACTTTATATTTGTCACTTGACGCCAAAGTGACGTTGGTGAAAACCAATGCATGCCCATATGCTTTTTATATCTGGCACATTGCACTCATACCCAAACTTTGTGCGGGCCACCTTGCGTCGTTGGTTGGAGCCTTCCTATGGAATGGGAAGACACCGAAAGTTCAGCAAAAGTTCCTGAAGCTCTCAAAAATTTGTGGAGGACTTAGTCTACCAGATGTTGCGACATTCACAAAGGCACTTGCAGCTAAAACAGTTCACAAATTGTTTTGGGACAATGACTATCCTGGTCGTAGCTTATTGCTAAATTGAACCGGAACTCTTGGAGCCGTATTCACGTCGGAAAGGTTTCGGGGTGCCTCAAACAGAACACCCACATGCTTTTTATAAAGTAGCAGAGGGCTTCAAGCGTTCAGTTGGTGGCGACGCCGCCGAAGATTACTTTACAAAGCTTTCACCCGCACTCATTAGCAAAATGTTAATCAGTCGCTCGATCACTGACAAGGAAAAACAGAGATGGAGGCTAAGCAAGTGGAAGAAATGGCGAAACAACCACGTACCAAAGAAGTTAGGGAGTTTGATTGGCTGTGGCAGTTGGACGCGTTTCCCACTCGTCAGAGACTGTCAAAGTGGGGCGTCGTTCCCAACGACCACCACCCTAACTGCGGCAAGAGAAACGATCCGTGACACGATGTTTGAATGCGCAACGGCCAACGGCACGTGGCACGCCGTGCTTCGTCAATTCGGAGTGTCCATTTTTTGCGGCCGACAGCGCAGGAGCTTATTTGAACAACTAGTACTGTACGTCACGATGTTCGTCTTGTGGCGTCACCGCTGTATGGCGAAGTACGCCGACGACGGCAATGAGCTGCATACCCAGCGTTACAGAACATTAGAATGATATTGGTTCGGTATCTTACCGAACAGATTGGAATGCAGGGTGAGGAAGCCTTCATCAGAAAGTGGTATACAGCCTTTTTTTTTTTTGAAGTGTGGAGTGGGAATAATAAATTTCCTTTACTGCCATTTTAACTCACTGGAATGGACAAAGAAAGGGGAAAAAAGCTTGCCTCTCGTCGCACATCGTATGTGAATCTGTTTCAAATTAGTGCTTCGTGCTTTTCTTTTTCTCCTTGTTTTCTTGAGTGAGCCATGATCTGTGAGAATATTGAAGTGCTGTTCGTTACATTGTGTCTATGTTATCTTGTTTGTACGTGCCACTTCAGTGATTATGTAACACCTGACAGTTGTAGTCACCTGAAGTGTTATTACCAGTTTACGGTAAACTTCCCTGTCTCAATCGCGGAACGCCAACAGCTGACCATGCCTCTACTAAGACAACTGCCACAACCACCATCTTACGGTTGGCACGGCTTCACTCGTGGGCAATAATTTTCAGTCTAGCACTTTTTTTAAACCTCCTTGGTTTATGTCTACTGAGAGACCGAACTGCGTCGCAGTTTTATCACCATGTGACAGCTTCGGGGCACGGCTACATGGCGCTGCCTGCGTCACTGTAATGACCGACTTTACCGTTCGCTTCTGCATGTAAGAGCTAAGATTATGACACCTGTGTTTTCACCACTTAAAATGAGTCAGAGAGTACTGATACTTAGAGTGTGGAAACAGAGCCATCAACGAGCCAAGGCTTTTTGAACAGTGCTATAGATAATGATCGAATCACTTCAAAACTAACTATGAACGCAGGGGTAATGATAATCAGTTATGATAAAAATGACAACAATGACGCTGAAAGGGAGCTGCGTGAAAATTATGGTAATGATGAAGGCGTCCAGCATGGAAACTGACGCATGGAAGATGACGATGGTAACCGATGATGATAGAGGCGTTTAATCTAAAATTTTAACAAGTTGGCCCGTGAATGTGTACCATCATGATAATATTATTGTGAACGTGTTGAAGTGTCTATGAAGTGATCGTTGTTTTTCACAGGACAAGTCACAATCCCAATAGAGGGGAAATGCCGAGTACACTTTGTTAAAAAGAGGAAACGATCATGATTCTAATTTGTTGAAATGAGGCATCAGCAAGAAAATTGGAATGTATACGATGAAGAAGAATGATGGATCCGGTATAACTAGCGTTCTCAGTTTCCACATATATTGTCACTAGTTTTCTTCAAAACATGAAGGAATTCAAGGATTTTGAACTTTTTTGCTTAAATTTCATTTTCGAAAGCGATTTATTATAACCAGAAAACAATTTACTTGCGCGACTGCGATGGTCATAGCATAGAAAAGGTTGAAAGTTCTCAACTCAAAAACCCCTTTCATGTATATCGAAATTGAGCTGCGATGAAAAGGAACACCGTGTGCAGACAAGCGTAAAAATCATGCTTCTTCATGCAGAGAGAAACAAAAACTTGAAGCAGTACTTACTCAGAATTTGGCTTACGTTAACGCTTCCAACGGGCATCTCGTTTACGTACGCCTTAAAGAAAGAGAAACACAAAAACCTTGTAATTAAAGAAACCCAATATATCAACTCTTAACGATGGATTGTACCGAGGCTAAAAAAATGAAGTGATGAAGCGTGTGGTGGATGTATTTCACAGGGCTTATCCTGGGTAACGTGCAAAATGATCCAAGTCTTTAGTCGCCAAGCCATGCTTTCCTATTTTACCCGAAAGAGTTTTATGCCAGCGTCCACCAAGATTTTAATGGCGTACTTCCGTCACGAAAACTGCGTCTAAAAAATAACTTCCTCAAAGCAAAGGAATCAAAACCATGACTTCTGGGTACGCGACCACATCTACGGGGCTAGCTGTACTACGCCACGTTCACATACTTTGCAAGTCATTTACCGCGAAGACACGCTTCCTTCTTCCAACACGAAAGTGTTTCATCACGGGGTCCACCAAGATTTCAGTGACGTACTTCCATGACAGAAATGACTTTTAAAAGGGAATTTCCAGAAAGCAAAGAAAAAAACTCCGTCAACAAGAATATAACCCACGACTTCTTGGTCAACAAAGACATCGGCCGTGCACGCTGTCCACCACGCCACGGAAACATAAGTTGCAGCCTTTGGAAACACGCCTCCTATATCTACCATTGTTCTCACACAGTACTCTCGGTAAAGTGTAATGATACATCCTGACAGTGGGAGCTGCGATTAGTTCTTTCAACGCATCATTTCAACGTGTCCGTCCTATCAGGTCTTTTTCAAATAGAAGTGCAAGTTCGCAATGCCTTAACACAATGCCAGGTGGCAACTTACCCAAAGCGTCGGCGTGGCTCGTAGCATACATCTATATACAATAGTTCGGCAACACACGGAGCAACGCACTTGTTTCAGCCGTATGTAACTTCGCGTTCCCCGGTTACGCTCGCCAAGCGAAAAATTGCAGCTTTCCAAGAGGGAGGACACAGCGTGTTTTATAGGTCGGTGGCGTTCAATAACTCGAACATACCGCGAGTAGGAACCACATCAGTCACACTTTCGTGGTTGTAATATTTCTTTCGTTTTGCAATCATCCACTACAACAGCCACAATAGCATCTATACCCGCAAGGGCATGTTTAATAGTTAATCAATCAATAATCATGCCGACGTTAGTCATTGGGAAAGAGTTGTATCGTTAAGCATCAACTTGGATGCAATTACAAAAAAACAGTGGGTAAACTTATCTGTCAAATACCAGCAGGAGTAGTATGAGCTCTCTTATATCAACGAACAGTAATCACTAAACTACTTCTGCAACGAGATGTTTCGCTTTCATGTTATAACAATTCAAAAGATGTAGGGATCCCCACTCACCTTTTTTTCTCCATTGAGGATTCAGCAGGAGATGCACTTTCTACAAACTATACTACTACTATTATCACTAATAACAATAATATGGGGTTTTAGTTCCCAAAAGCAAGATATGACTATGACAGAAGCCGTAGTGGAGTGCTCCGGAAATTTTCGCCATCTGGTGCAAAGACATTTCACAGCCCACAGGCCTCTCCGTTCATGCTTTTCCTCTATCAAAATGCGACAGCCATGCTGGGATCAGACCCTCTGATGGGGACATTTTTAGATACAACTCTACACGTGCCGTTGATATATATATACGGATGTGATGGGTTTATTTACACTCAAAATGCCAGCGCTCAACCGTCACTGCCGAATCACCTTCGCTCGAGAGCGTCCCACCTCTTCTTCTTTTTCGCTCTTTCAGTCCGCGTTACATTGTCCTCAAGGCAATACGAAGCTCACCGAGCAAGTAGAAGCGATCTGTTGTTGTAGGGCTTCAATCGGGCAATGTGCACTATTCGCGTCTTACGTGAATGCCGGTTCTGAGCTGTCACTTTTGCTGCAACGTAAGTTACGTCACTCAAGCCGACTAAGGTTGCACAATGGGCTTGTTGCTTATTCTTGTTGTTCGAGGTATAGCGCATCCAGGACGGGACAGAGAAGAAGACACAGAACACATACACGGCACTAACTTTCAACAATCAAAGTTAGCGCTGCGTATGTATTCTGTATGTTCTTCTCTGTCCCGTCCTGGATGCGCTATACCTCGAACGAAGTCACTCAAGCACTGAGTAATGACGAATGGTCCTGAGTACTTCGAAAGAAGCTTCTGGCAAAGCCCCTTCTTTCGAACGGGCGTCCACAGCCAGACGGAATCACCCTTAGCGAAAGTCACAGGCGGATGTTTTGTGTCGTAACGGTCTTTCGCGCGAGCGTGGGTGGAGTGTGGAGCCGAGCAAGTCGGCGAGCTTCTTCGGCGCGACACAACGTCTGCGCAACACTGGCGTTTTTGTTCGTCGAAAAAGGAAGTATGGTGTCAAGAAAACTTTGGGGATGACGAGCGTAGAGGAGAAAGAAAGGCGTATAACCTGAGACCTCGTGTTTCGCGGTAATAAAGGAGTACGTAACAAAAGGTTATACGGCATCCCAGTTCTTGTGATCTGCCACGACGTACATTGAAAGCATGTTGATGATGGTACGATTGGTGCACTCAGTGAGGCCATTGGTCTGAGGGTGGTATGGCGTGGAATGCTGATACTGGCACCCACAGA